>NW_005842575.1:113229-184503 GCF_000455745.1 Alligator sinensis
CCCAGCCCTCCTTGAGTTGGATGGGTGGCCAGCTGTGCCTGAGGGCCCCCCTGGCTTGGGGCCCTCAGTCACAGCTAGATTAGCTAGATTGGGTCCTCAGCTGATCTGGCAGGCACCACTGATTGTGTTGACCTGCCCAGGACCTCTTTTTGAACCAAGTGGTCCCTCAACTGACTTAGAATACCATCTTATTTGATTAAAAATAGAACTTCTGTCTTCGGTATTAGAGATTTCCTAGTAAACTATCCTGTATAGCGGCAACAGCTTAGTTCCTGGTTCTGCTCCGTTTTTCTTACTGCAGCTGAAGACATTTAGCAACATAAGGCATTACTGGGGAATTGAGAATGCTGCCTGACTTATAAATAGATATTTTCTAGTTTAAATTGCATTTTTTTGCATGTGAAAATTTGTATTGGGGAGAGAAAAAGTATCCAAGCATTTTTAGAACTGAAGTTAGTGTTAAGGTCAAAACAATGTAATTTGTTTGTTCCAGGAATGGTAACAGTTTTCTCTAATCGGCTGGGCTGGCACAACATGGAACAGTTGCTCTCCCAGTTTCAAAGCCGCCTCACCTTTGGTGTCCATAGGGAGCTATGTGATCTGGTTCGCGTGTCTCTGCTGAATGCGCAGCGTGCCAGAGCTCTTTATAACACTGGCTTCATTACTGTGGCTGACCTGGCGAAAGCAAATCCTGCTGATGTGGAAACTGCCCTGAAGACTACAGTGCCATTCAAAAGGTGAGAAATCAGCAAGTTGGGAACTGAAATGAAGACAAGTTGGTTTTGTTCCTTTTTACCATCAACAGAGGAAATGGACTCAACAGAGTCAGTTTTTTGTGTGTAATTCCAAGCGTATTTCTAAGCAAGTTGTCATCCTGTGATTTATAGTGTAAATTTTGGAGGCCTGGGTTCTCTTCCTTTTTCTTCCATTGACGCATTATATAGCTGTGAGGAAGTCATTGACCTCGATTTTGTGATGTGTAAAATGAGAATGATGCTTTCCTACTCCACAGAAGATGTGTTAATTGAATAATAGGGTGGTGTTTCAAGTTACCTGTAAACCATTCTAAAGGCACTTAAAACAGGAGCATCCATGCATTGAACTTAAAGGATCTTAAACTTTGGTAAATACCCTCTAAGTGTCTTTAAGTTAAGCCACTTGAAACTAGGGTTATCTTTGACCTATCCTACCTAGCTTGAGCTAGGGTTTGGTTCATCTGCTCAAAGGAGATGAAGCTACCAACTGGCAGTCATCCAGCATCCCAGGATGCATGGCTTCCAGCTCTTCTGCCCCTGACAGACTTTTCACCCTCCCACGTTTTATTGCTTACAGGCTGGTACTTGGACCCAAGTTGCAACCACACCTGCCCCCAGCAGGTATGATCCTGGCCCACATAGCACTATGCCACTGGTTCCAAGGACCCCAGGAGACCTGATCCAAGCCCCTGGGCTGGGGACCAGGCACACAGCCCTCCCTTCAGAGGGTTAAGCCCTTTGTCCCACATCTGAGCAGCTCTCCCCTAGCCAAGAGAATTTGCGGGATATCTCCAACATCCTGTGTTCTTGGTGGGTGGGGTGGGATGAGGGAGCCGGCTGCTTAATACTGAGCATGCCAAGAGTATGGAGTCAGGGGGGCGTGTTTCCCCAGGGTCAGTGCTGTCACCACAGTTAACCCCTGGTGGCTCTACATTAGGAGCAGATCCACCAGGCAGTGAGAACGTGCTTAACTCCTGGGGCTCCACTCCCAGAGGGATATAGTCCTGGATCCTGGCCATGCGCCTGCTCATCAGGCCCTCTAGTGGCAAGTCACAGTTGTGCAGGTCAGAGTCAGCATTCAATCTTAACTTATGACTGTCCTGAAATTGTTCCAACTTTAATACTACCTAACGTTCAACAGATTTAGAATAGCTTAAAGATAACCTGTAACCGCACCCTTATGTCATAACCTCTGATGGTGTTACATTAGTGCAGAGTATCAAGACATGGCAATGTTGCTGGGATTGGTATAGCCCCCTCCCAATCTAAACTGGTCTGTTAGTAGAAGTATCTCCAATTAGAAATACTTGAATTTCAGTTTTGCAGGTCCAGTTGAAGCCTTAATAATTCTGGAGGTATTTACTTCATGTATTTACTTTGCTGTAATAGATTCTTAATTATTTCAGTGATGTATATTCACACTCACTTTGAGTTTTATTGTTGTTTGTGTTTGAGATGCCTTTTAGGCTTAACCAGGTCTGTCCAACCTCAGAGAAGTCAGGGAGCACATACAGCATGGGCCTAAGGCTCTATTGTCTGCACCCCCACCCTCAAGCTGCTTCTCCCTACTGCAGGAGCAGAACAAAAAGGGAAAGGTGGAGGAGGGAAGTGGAGCTCAGTGGTAGTAGCAGTGGGGGCAGTGGTGCTTGGGTGGAAGTCCATGGGCTATAAATTAACTCCTTACAGGCTGCATGCTGTCCATGGGCCATGAGTTTGGACAGCTCTGTGTTAAACCATTAACCCAACAAAAGCTGTAATTCAGCTTACGTTGACATCTACTTGGAAAACAACCCTTACAGTTTATGTAGGGGGGTGAATAAAGTCTAGTTCTGTCCCACACTTGCAGCTGATATAGGTAGAAGACAACACTATCTGCAACACTTAGGTGGTTTGACCTCTGTTTGACCTCTGTTTCTCTAAACTATTTTGAAATGTGAATGATACTGGAGTTTCTTCTTGGCGGCTTTAGTCTGCTTCTCAGAACTTTTTGAAATTAGTGGATGTACCCTGCACAGTAGGTTCTCAAGAATGAGAGTAAGTATGGCAGAATAGCTAACAAGTGAGTTTGAGTTAAAATACGGAACTGCCTCTTACACAGGTTATTCCAGGTGCGAGTCACAGTGGTGGGAGGAGGGTGGGGAAACCAGCATGACTAAGCATAGTTACTCTTTTGCTATTACTGCTTCTTTAAAAAAAAAAAAAAAAAAAGAAAAGAAAGAAAGAAAAGAAATGTTTATTTCCGAGTCCAAACTAAACGGTCCTCAAATATACTGAACTTAAAGCTTCACTGAAACTGTTGTACTAATTAAAGATAAGTGCAGAGCAGCATGGTGCCATTTATCAATGCCAGTGTGAGTGTTTCTACAGAACTTCCTAGCTGACTTTTGTTTTGTTTCTTTTTCATTAGCCTTCGTAGGGCGGTGGATGAAGACGAAGAGGCAGCTGAGGAGCGCAGGAACGCTCGCTGCATCTGGATGGCTGGAATGAAGCATGTCACTGAAAATGAAGCTGCCTCCCTTGTTGTGGAGGAGGCTAGGATGCTCCTGCAGCAGGACTTGGCTGTGATGGGAGTACAGTGGAACCCAGATTCTTACCTGGACTCTGAGTCATCCTCTTCCATGATCAGCAGCGAGTCAGAGCTGGAGGACAGAAAATACAGACTGAGCAGGGAGGGGTCATTTGAGACCCTAAAAGCATTTAACAAGGAAAGATATGGACTTCACCCCAACTCTCAGTCTGGGACTTCAGCAAAGATTGAAAAGGGAAATAAAAGGTTGCTAGGTGCCAGTACCCCAAAGGGCAGGCTCCAGAGTGAGGCCCAGATAGATCAGATTCAAACAGAGGAAGGAAACATTGATGTCATTGTACAGAGTGCTAGAAAACGACCACATCTGAGCAAAGATAAAGAAAACATGGAATTTACTTCCAAGAGAAAAAGCAAGGCAGGCTTCAGGGAAACAAGTCAAGAATCCCCTACTGAAGAAGGCAAAAGACCAACCTTGAGCTTTGTTCCAACAAAAACTTCTGCTGTATGTAGGCCAAGGAGAATAATGGGTGGAAGCTTAAATCAAAGTAGAAACTGCAGCAGGGCTTTGAAGCAGCATAGGTCACTGCTTGAAGAGTCAAGGAGGCAAATAACAGGTATAAAAGGGCCCCCTCTTTCCAGACACAGCAGTTCTGAAAGTAAATCCTTTCCAGATGGAAGTAATAAGGAACTGACAGAAAAAGGATCGTTGGTTCACAAGGACAAAATCTCAGGATCTTTTCATGAACATTATCCGCTTATAGGAAGCAAAGAGAAAATGGAAGGACTGCTTATGGAGCCTTCTGTTACTAACGAATGCAAGCCTAAAGAAAAAACAATTTGTCAGGCATCTAGGGATGTTATAATGAGGGATGCTGCAACTGTGAGAATGGAGACAAGTGACACTGTGGGAGGCCTGATGATACCTAGTAGGGAGTTGAAAAATGAGAATATTGGTGCCAAAGACAGTAAAGTTCATGCTGGAAAAAAATATGCTAAACGGATATCTGGAAAACAGCAAATGATTCTAGATACAGACCTCTGTAATGAAATAGTCAGCAGTTCTGCAAAAACACATGTGAGTGATGGTGCATACAAGCAGAAAACTGTTTGTTATGAACCTAAATCCTGCCTTTTCCCAATTCAAAGCAAAAGCAAACATAGCAGCGAAAGTCCCAATGGCGTGTTGTTCAAGAGTGGAGGTGTGGGTAAAGCTGCTGATAATCAGCCTGAGGATTTTTTGAGAGACTCCATAATAAAATCCAGAGCTGTTTGTATTGCAAAAAGTAGCAAAAATGGTTATGCCCATGATCTGTCCTTGGGCTACGGATACTTTGAGGACAGCTTCCAGTTGGATACTCAGACGGACAGGATAATACAGCAGCAGGTGGCATCTGAAATTGCAGGACATCAGGGAGCAAAAGGCACAGAGCTGGCAGCCATTGCTGTGCAGAAAACCTTCACAAAACTCCCCTGCGATAATGCTTTTCAAACTGAGAGTGTCGCTGATAAAAACCTAGTTGCGGCATTTAGAGAGATGGACTCTTCAGGTCTTGTGACAACACTTGGTATGAAACAGCCCACCGATCTATGTTGCAGTGATAAAACTTTGGGCTCTGTGAGCTCTTGTTTACAGTCTGCAGTGAAATTCCCAGATGCTGCACTTTGCCTTAGAGGAAATGATTTTTCTGTCACTGACTCCCAGCTACACAGCTTTTTACAAGGTTACCTAACCCAACCTTCAGTGAAGGAGAGTGTCTGTCTAGGTCTTCAGAACGGAGCCCCCGTTTCCAATGGCCAGAATCCACACATCATACATGTACAGGTAGAATGTCACCCCATTCCTGAAACTAGTCTCAATACAAGCAATAGTTTGCTGTTTGAAGATAGTTTCAGTGATCTCAATGACCCTTCTGGTATTCGTGCAGGTGAAGCTGAAGGGGTGGAAACCAGGGAACAGGAGATTCTACCCTTTCCTCCTAACACCATTTCTAGCTCTCTTGTTGGCTGTCTGCATCAGCAGAGCTGGGGGCCTATTCAGGATGTATGGAGTATAAATCAGGTTGAGGAGCAGCAGCCACCACAGTGTAATGACGCGTCTCTTACGTTCTCTGAAATTGATTCTTTCCAGTTGGCTGAAGCTTTTGACAATGTGAGCTCACCTCCTTTTCAAGGAGACTTGCCATCTGCAGCTCTTGTTGAGCCAGAACTAAGAAAATCTGTTGCTCAGGAGGACTCCGGACCAATGGACATAAAAGGAGATAAAAGTGTAAGACCCCAGAAAGCCCAGCAAAATGTAAAAAAAAACCCCAATTCTATAGTATGGAGCGAACATTCATTTGAGTTAAGCCCAGGGTTGCAAGAAATTCTAGACAAGTGGCCTAGCCCTTCAGGCAATAAACCTGCTTCATCGAGTCCAAGCATCCCTGGCTCAAAGGAAAAATTAGTTCTTTCAAACTGCAGCCAAGAGCAAGGTGCAGTGTTTGAATTTGGCTGTGGTCAGAAAAAGCCATTACCCCTTTGCCAGGGTTTAGAGAACTATTTCACAGGTAGAGAGAGCAATAGGGGAGCCTTGGAACAAAAACCAAATTGTTCCCCTAAGTTTCTCAAGGGAAGCAGCAGGAAGCGTGATCCTCAGCCAGATATTAGCAATGGGCTTATTCCTCCAACACCGCCTATGGAGCCTGCACCGAAGAGTTTTGGCATGTCCTCTCTGAAGTCTGGGAAAAAGAAAGATGTCATCCTCATGAATGAAGGCCCACTCTGTCAGGTGCTGCAGAATGGCATACCTGTTTCAGACCAGCAAATAGAAACACTACAGTTTAATCCAGAAAATGGAGACCCACTTGAGATTGACCCTGTAAAAGAGGATTCTGTTATAGACCAGGACTTTTCACTGCAGTTATCTCAAGATATTTTGCCACTTATTTCATGCAGTGCTGAAAGTTTCACTATCATTGATGTGGCAAGTGACATGGCTCTCTTCCAGACCTTCATCCAAGAATGGAGGAACAAAAATAGATTTGCCATCTCGGTGGCTTGCGAAAGAACAAAACGTCTCTTGTCCTCCAGATCAACTATAGGCGGCAGATTCAAACAAGGTCAGTTTTGCCTTCCTGTATTTCATGTTCATGTTCAGAAGTTCAGTTTAGCTTGCTGAGAGTAATCAAAATTCAATGAAAGTAGATTAGGAACAAATATGCATTTTTTCATTTTAAATTTGTGAAAATAAGGAACAAATCCTATATGTATTGAATGTTGGCAGCTGCTGAAATTGCAGTGAATTTCCAGTTCATTTGGAGGAAGGCATGTATTGGACCTAGGCATTGCACCGAAGGGTGGAACTGGAAGGAGGAAGGTGGTTAAAGTGAGTGTCAGCCAAAAATACTTAAAGGATTGTTACCATCATCAGCCCATAACAATGGCCATTAAGTATTTCTTGCTTGTACAATCCCTGTGGTTTATAGCGGGCATGTTGGTGAATGGCTATGTGCCTGCTGTGTGACGTGCGTAGTAAAACATCATCATGAAACAGTCAGCCAGCATAATAAAGTAAGCAGAGTATCTGCTATAATGGCTGCTTGCATCTTCGTAAGGAGCATTATTGCTAAAGCAAACAGAAGAACCTGTACTGTTGCTCTGTTGTGAGGCTTGGAGAGTTGAGCTAATTTGGAATCAGCGGCAAGCTTATCACAGAATAGATTATGCTTTTCTCATTGAAATCTATAAGTGTGGCAAATGACAAGCACTTAAATGACCAATATAACTGGCATTTAAAAGATGGGGACATTTCTGTCTGACTCATTCAGAAGAACACACACTTCCAAATTAGTGCACAGAGTAAATATGAGCCAAAGTTTCATCACATCCCTTATTTTAAAGTGGAGTCCCGTTGTGGTTTACTGCAGTAGGACATACACAAATGGCTTTCAGCTTGGCACTAAATAAGTAATATTTTTGAAGTCGGAAACAAAGCAATTTGCTCAGAGCCTCCACTAACTAGAAAGTAACAATCCTGGTTAAATATTTTGCAGGTTACAATAAGGTTGTAACCTTATTGTAACCTGCTCCATTCATTTAATTGTTTAATGGCAGCCCATCCCAGGCTGTTGCTGTGCTCCTGCACATTTTCATCACTAGTATTCATATAGTGCAACTCTCCAAGGGGGCTGATGTACTGTTTTAGGGCATTTCTATAGATGGAGGAGAGCAATTGTGATGGAAGGGGGTATGAAAGTAATGAGTAGTTTCCCTTCATCCATCTCTGAGGGGGATATGGATGAACCAGCC
The DNA here is from genome assembly GCF_000455745.1 of Alligator sinensis. Classification (NCBI taxonomy): domain Eukaryota; kingdom Metazoa; phylum Chordata; order Crocodylia; family Alligatoridae; genus Alligator; species Alligator sinensis. The sequence goes on from NW_005842575.1 coordinate 120,799, forward strand.
TCTGGTCTTTGAAGGTCTCTACCAGGTAGTATGTGAAATTGATTTTTTTTTAAAAAATTTGCTCCGTAATCATAGCCTATAAACAGATTTTCCACATAACCATCACTGCTACCATGGGAAAGTATTAAGATATTTGCCTGACCATGGGAGCAGCATTGACAAAACTGTTTCAGGATTGGGAATGTAATTGTGATAGAGAAATGATAAATGTGTCACCATATAAGAGGAGGGAGCGCAGTTATACCTCAAATGTTATGAATGCAGAGGTGGATCCAGTGAGGTGAGGGCCTGGTCAGCCTCTTCCCTCCCCCCTCTCCCTTTTTTAAAATTATGTAGTGCACACATGGTGAGCAGTCTTTACCAAGAGCTCTAGTCTCCACTGCTGGTTGCACCCCCATCCCTCCATTAGATCTCCATTGCACTCCCCTTTTCAAAACCCTACATCTGCTCCTGTAAGTATGGTAATACTACAGAAGGCCAGCTCATTTGAAGAATTCTTAAGCAATGGTTTTCTCTGTTACAATGCCCAGGCTACCTTGCTGTTGTAAAGATGTGTTGAAAAAAAGAATGTAGAAAACAAGAGACTGGTGGATAGGTGAGAATGAAGGCATTCTAGGTTGTTTCATTATTGGAATGTTAATTGATTAAAATGTTATATGTATAATTTTAACTTTAAAAAATATTTCCATAGTAAGATCTCCCCAGCAGATCCAGGTTAAAGATGATGGATTCCCTATCAAAGGCTGTGAAGATACCTTGATAGTTGGGTTGGCAGTGTGCTGGGGTGGAAAGGATGCCTACTATGTCTCACTGCAGCAAAAGGCAGACGATCAGGCTGGTAAGAGCTCTGGCAGACAGGCCAGATTGCAGGAAGCTAGGCATTTCAGAGAGTGGACAACCCTGTGAAAGTTGTCACCTAGTTTGGGAGTTAGTGGACATATTTTTGGAAGCTGTGAGTGTCCCTAACAGTCTCGTTATCTTACAGAAGAAAGCAGCCATGTTAATTTTTCCCAAGGGCAATGGCAACATGCTTTCCAGTGTTTCCTCTGTTTCTAATGAATTTCCTGGCTACAAAGTGTTGTTTTTCAGGCTTATCTGCCTGTGAATGTGACTGAGCAAGATGCTAATTCTCCCCATTTCTTTGGACAGCCCATGCATGCTGTTGTTTATAAATAAACAAGCACTCACACTGCTTCCTAAATCCCTTATATAAAATCACTTTGCATTTATTACTGTTATATTTCTGCTTAAGACTGCTGGCTTTAGAAAACCTCCACGCCACCTCATCTATTTCTTAGGTATTCTAGGTAAAGAGATGATGTTTTTTGTGCCCCTTTCCTTAGAAGTCAGTGCCAGTTTGGCACCCCCTGCTTTGGATCAGAACCTATCTGTCACCGAGAGACTGTGTCATCTCCAGTCCTGCTTGCAGAAAGAGCCTGAGGGAAAGCACTGTCTGGTTATGTACGACTTCATCCAACACTACAAGACCCTGCTAATGGCCTGTGGCATCTCCCTGGAAGGAAGCTTTGAGGACCCAAAGGTTCAGGGATTTGTTAAGAAATTAAATTTGTATAAAACTTGCATTTTATTTTTTTTAAACCAGTGTTTGATTTGCTTTGTACTTTGCTCAAGTCATTTGTCTGTTTATTGAGAGTAGAAAAAAATTGCCATAGGTTTTAGTGATGCTTTCCACAGCAGCAATAATAGCTAGAAGTAAATGTAGAAACTTTTTATGGCCAAATTTTCCAAGGTGCTGAGCTGCTACCAAAGCCCCTGAGAATCAGGTCTGTGATTTATTGTTTCCAAATGTTTGTTTAATTATATGCAGCTCTAAGCCACGTGTCACTTGAACACTGACATCTCTCAAATACAGCTCTCCAGGGGGAGAGAGACAGCATGCTTCAAAATGAGCTCAGTCCACGGGTCCTTCCTCTTATTGTGCTGTTTAAAAAAAGCGCTGAAGTTTTATTTGAATTGAAAAAGCATTATTGCATTTAAAACAGACTGAATAAAATAGAAATTTTGATTTGCAGAGTATTTTGGATCCTTAAGCAGTACAAATGCAAAAAGTATGTTTAGAAGTACACGTAGGCTTTTCTTGCGGTTAAGGTATTTGCTTATGGTTCTCATGAATTAGAAGTCACTGCCACGGTATTGTTTACTTGCCAATGAACCTAATATATGATTGGCTCCATGGGTCTTTTCCAAATAAAATTATATATATATCATGGGGGAAACCTTTTCACTCATAATATTTCTTATCAGTAACTTGATGATTAGTCTGTTTGGTTTGTAATTAATTACAGAGCACTAGAGATATTTCTGGACTTGGTCTGTCTTTTTCCATTTTGCATATCTGACATTTTTAACTTTGTACTTTCCGCTTAAATTAAAATTAATAAATCACTTCTGATTGATTTAGTCACCAGGAGATGTTGATATAATTGCTTGCATAAAGTAGCCCAGCATACCTTTAGGTTGGGTGGCGTGATTCAGCATCAAAATACATAGATAAGCAAACTGTATTTAAATATGTCCAGCACGAGAGAGAGCCTAAACTTTAGTGTTACAGTAGAGTTCTAAAAAAACCCATAAGAATTGCAGCCTTACTTTCAAATGGCCTGCTCTGTGTGTGAGCAACATCAAATCTTCATAGCAAAATAAATTTGCTTTATAGTTTGGCAACCCAGAGTCATTGTGGGAGGGCGAGAAGGATCCTGTTATGGCTCTTCATGCAGCCTCAGAACTATTAAACATGTTTCAATTACAGGGTCCAATTTTGCTTTTACTTGGTTTATACAAGGGTCATTTGATAGTAGAATTCACCTGACAGAGCCCTGATTACTTGTATTGATATGCAAAAATGGGGGTCAGGCTAGGTTCTTTTCACAGATCCCCATTTCATAGCAATCCTTATAATGCCATTATTTTTTACAAAGAATCCTTTTCATGTGCAGACTTTACTCCATTTCTGTTCGATTTTCATGGCTTTATTATCTGTGAAGAACCACTGAGTGAAGCCAATGCTTTGTGTGCATTTTATTGACTAAGTAATAATTCTCAGAAGCATTCAATTGACTGTCAGTAAGACTTGGGTGTCTCACTTGAGGGCTTTGAGGCACAAGTTTACACTGGTGTTGAGAACTTTTGGGCTCACTACCAAATAGTGTTTATGGTTCTGTTATTATTAAAGTAACCAAAGTGTTCAGTATTTGCTTATGTCCATTTTAGGTAGCATGTTGGCTGCTGGATCCTGGTTCTAAAGAACGTACTCTTCACAACATGGTTACCAGCTTTCTCCCTCATGAACTCCCCCTGCTTGAAGGAATAGGAACTGGCCAAGGGGTGCAGAGCTTGGGGCTTAGTGCCAGCGCTGATCACTCTGGGCGGTACAGAGCAGCTGTAGAGTCTGTGCTCATCTTTGGCATCATGAACCAGCTTAACACACTGTTACAGAAGGAAAACCTAACAGGTAAAAAGGACCTGGGGTTGGGAAGTTTAACTTGATGAGTAGGGTCATTTGGGGAGATCAGTATTTTTTAGCTTTTCTACTTATTTCAGATGCTTTCTGCAAAGTGGAGATGCCTACACAATATTGCTTGGCTCTGCTGGAGCTGAATGGAATTGGCTTTAGCACAGTGGCATGTGAGACCCAGAAACACATCATGCAAGCTAAACTAAATGAGATTGAGACCCAGGCATACCAGCTGGCAGGCCACAGCTTCTCCCTGACCAGCCCTGATGACATTGCAGAGGTATTTGAGGGACTTGGGTGTGACAGAGTTGCTGCTTCTAAAGGACTCATCAAGTTAATTTCTTACATTTGGGTAGAAACCTTGGTGGAGGGGTATTTGGTGGGAGAATTGGACTTTAAAGATGGAAAACAAACCTAATTCTGATCAAGGTTGATTTTTCTGATAGAGCTCTATGTTGAAAGGGACTGAGTCTCTCTCAGGTGGTACTGAGCATCTTCACCTTCGCAGACTTTAGCAGACGAGGAAGGTATTCATACTATTCAACATGTTGTAGGATTAGGCTTTTAATTTGTAAAGAGCTACAGCTACTCATGATCAGCTGTCAGTTTCCTAAGAAAATATGCAGGATCTATTACCAATTCAGACCCAAAATGTTGTCAAAATGTTTTTTTGGCTAATACTTGGAGGGTGTGGATGCACTAACACTTGGATCCCTTTCAGGAGAGGAATGTTTCACAAAGACAGCAGCTGGTGCTTCTTATTGTTATGTGTGAATGAGCTGGCCTCAAACCAGATCCAACTTTACCTCTGAATGAAGTAGTACTAAAGTTGGAGCAGGTTTGCTGCATTTGAATTGCTCTCAGCTCATTCACACATAGCAATTAGAGTGTGCCAGCTGCTGCCCCATTGAAACATTCTGTTTTGAAAGGGTTCCAAGCATTTGTGTGTCCACACCCTGATAATAGAAATTAACTCTACTCCTATTGGTTTATTGAAGAAATTGTGTACTTGAGCTGCGTTGACCAGCTTGTATTGTTACTGCTGTGCCTGGCATTTTGGGCAGAAATAAAAGGGAATCTTATTTCAAACCAGGTTTGAAATAGTGCACCAAAAATAAATTGGTTACTGGCAGATTTGTATATATAATGCCTTCCAACCAAGTAAATCCCAAAGGGATCCATCCTATGGTTCACCTTTCTGTATGTGCAGTGTGCTGACTACAGCAATGCATATGCTTTTGACCATCTTACTTGATGTGTGTCCACCAGTATCTCTACCAGAACTGTTCTTAACATGGAAACTGGACAAAATGCGCAAACAACCACTGTTTAAAAAACTCCCCAAAATGTTCCCTACTTTCCTGCAAACACAGAATTTCTGCTAACAATAATGCTGATCTGATGCCAGTTGGTGTTCATGAACTAATGACTCTCCAGGTTCTCATGTCTTCTGACTCATCACAGCTAAGGAAAAAAAGCCTCTTTTGGAAGTATTTTTCCTGTAAAATGTGGTAAATTTGGTATGTAAAAGATATAGCCTGCTAGCCAGATCCAGCTCACGGAGCCATTTCACCCAGCTTGTGGGGCTCCTAAAGGGGCCAGAGATAAGAGAGTGGGGTGAGTGTGGGTAGGGTCTGCTGCCAGATTCCCAGCTATGGAGTCCCACTGAGGACATGTCAGCAGCAAGGGGGTGAGTGACAGCTGCATTAACCCTCATGCTGCTGTCAATGTTTATCATGTGGCTGCCATGTCTGGGTCCTGCCTGTGAAGCGTCTCGTGATCCCGATCTGGCACATGAGGAGGCCTGCAGTCTGGATCTGGCCCAGGGATCTAGCTGCATATCAACTCAGGATGATGAATTTGGTGTAAAAGTTCTGTTAGAATTTATTGAGCACCCCATGAAATTCATATGAACTGTTGCCATTTTATGTAACGTTCTAATACGAGGCTGTTCATACTATGCAAATCACTTCTGCTTTCCCCTGCCTGCTGTGTAATTGAACATAATCAAATAGTGCAGAATACCACCTGAAAATTCAGGATAAGCTGTGAAGATTTGTGTTTCTAATGACAGTTGAATTGAATCCTTCACTGTGGCTAGTTTTCCAACTGATAGTAGTTTGCTAGGAAAAAAACGAATTTCCAAGCTAATGTCTAAAGCTCTTTAATAAAAGGTCCCAGTAATGTGCTCTTTCAATGCCTCGTGTCCTGAAGTCAGTTCCCAGGTAACATCCAGGCTTAAAAACAGAACATCCAGGGCTGAATAGCTTGAGATTTGACTTGCAGCAAAACAGATGCTAGACAGCCATTTAGGACATCTTTACCCATGCTCCGGAGCGGAGGGGGGATGGGGCACGTTAATTAAAGTGGCTCTGAGAACTGCTCTAATTAAGAAGCCCACAGCGTCACTTGTATTTAGCATTCCATGTTTCAAAATGGTGGTGGAGGTGCTTTAACTAAAAAGCTAGTTGAATGAGCTTTAGTTAAAGCATTCTTGCTGCCATTTTGAAGCACAGGGACATTCAATACAGGTGATGCTGGAGTGTGCTAATTAATCAAGTCTGCTCCAACACATGCTAATTAGCTTGTGTTGGAGTAGACATCCAGCATGTATATAGGTGCCCTTGTATACTAGTCTTAAATGGCAATTAATTTGAATCCCAGGAGTATTCCAAGGAAAAGAGTTGATTTGGATACTTTACAGGTACTTAATGTGGGGAAACGGGCTCCTGCCTCTGTATAGTCTGGGGTTTGCTGCCAGACAAAATTCTCAAATTTAAATCAGTCTAGTCCTTTGTTTTCAGCATCAGTCTCCTACTCCTCCATCCTGCATCTTTTCCTTGTCTTCCTGTCACTACAGCCAAGCAGTTATTAAGGAGTGAGCAGTGAGGATATCTGTAGCCTCATTTACAGGAATCAATTACCTTGTCTAAAAACACCTTGCAATCCAAACTTTTTAAGATTAGAAAATTAGATTTTAGACTACATTTTGTAGTTAATTAAAACGAGGAGGAACTGCTATTGACAATACACAGATCTTTTAATCAGCGTTTTAAGTACCTGGAACATTAGCATTGTCCATTTGTTAGAATATAGGCTATTAAAGTGCTCTTTCACTTGTTGTTTATTTCGGGGTTTAAAAACGTGTACTGAATTTGAAACTCTGGTCTCTTTTAGGTCTTGTTTTTGGAACTGAAGTTGCCAAATGGAGATGTGAAAGCTCAAGGGAATAAGAAAACTCTTGGTTACACAAGAAGATGCACTACTAAAGGACACCGGATCAGGCTGGGCAAGCAGTTCAGTACAACCAAGGTACAACTAAATTAAGTGTGGTTCTGTACTGTGACTATAGGAATAACTTCCTTCCCATGTACTCATCAGAGTTTGATTGGATTTTAGTGAGGAAAAATAAGTTTTAGTGCTGTCTGCTCCCATGCAGAGTCAAATGTAACCTTTTTTTAAGGCACAGATGTAACTGAGAATGAGGGGTAAACTGCAGATATAACTGAAATGGTAGGTTGGGCTGAGTGTAACTCCACCTAATTATGTCTACAAGACAGAAATAGCACAAGAATTGTGTAGGGTCAACAGTTAGAATCTCATGTCATCTTCTTGAAGGATGCTTAGATGTCAGGGAGAAAAATACAATATAAATACATATGTAGACACAAAGATTAAAAAAAGATGTTGTTTTTCTTGCAAAAGAAAGAGGTTTGTTTTGGAGTTGTCTGCTGGCTCCTGTATGGCAGGATTAACTGTCGATGATTAATTTTCTCTGCCTATTAAAACCACTTCTGTGTTCTGCCCTTCAAAAAAAATTGCTTTTCAGAATGGGTATGTAGATGGGTTTTAACCATGTACGATATTGACAGCATGTACACAATCCAGGACCACCAGCATAACTACCAATGTCTAACTCTTGTGAAGCTGCTGCCCTAATACTGATTGCCTGGGGTTAATCACTGCTGCATTTGTCAGACAAAGACATATGAGTAGATCTACTTGTTCCCTGTTTTCAGGGCTCATTAACTTGTGTTGTGCCCCCAGTGTCCTTTTGTTCAGTGTGAGAAGTGGGCTGGAAAAGCAGATGCTGGTGTCTTAAGCTCTAGCAGCAGTGAAGAGATGAGGAGCTTGGTAGATTTCACTTGGTGTTAGCCCAGGTGGGGTATTGTAGAAGTAATGCTAAGGGTGAAGAGAGTTACCTAACTTTTGCAGTGTTGGCTACCCTATGATGCTACTAGGAGTCCCAATGGCTGTATTCAGCATTTTTTAAAAATTCTTTTCCTATATTTTATTTTGAGCAATTGCTTGTACCTTCGTTGATCAATAAGAAGCAACTCTTTTGACTTAACTGCAAAGTTTTTATTGCTAGTGATCACCTGTGCCCTACAAGGAGTGTGGTCAGTGGGCCTGTTTGTGTCCTCCTGATGCGCAGTCAGAATAGGAGAGGTGCAGGGAGAGAAGCACAAGAAGAGGAAGGAGGAGCATTAATCTGGGAGAGAGGAGACAACCCAGGCCAGGCGATCATTTGACTGTTTCAGGTGACTTGTTTGTTAAAGCAGACTCTGAAATTTTTCTTTAGGACTCAAGACCAAATGAGTTTGTTCAGATAATTTTCTCTGGCTGCATGTTCTATATTGCAGCTACGTGTCACAGTGTTTTTAATTTCTGTACAGCAAATATGAGTGGAGCTGTTGCTCATGTAATATTGAGCCATGGCCATGGAATTGGAGAGTTTCCTCTCGGTATATCACTGTTGGTTAGAATTAACCTTCTCTGTAAAACCAAAGAAACTTTGTATTGAATTTATAAGGCAGCCTATTAAAGCTTTGTGCTTTACTTTATAGGATGCTCTGGAGAAATTAAAGACTTTACATCCATTACCAGGCCTGATTCTAGAATGGAGGCGAATCACTAATGCAGTGACCAAGGTGGTGTTTCCACTGCAGAGGGAGAAGCGTTTGAATTCTTTACTGGGGATGGAGAGGATCTATCCGATCTCCCAAACTCACACAGCTACAGGTAACAAGATGATCATGACATCTTTTTTTCCCCTTGGTTTCTGACAGCATGTTTGGGTGATCAGGAAGAACTGATTGTGTCCTTTAGCTTACTTTCAAACCAAACTAAATAAAAAATGTTAAAATACAGAAAAATGTAAATGTAAATTAAAATTCAGGACCCTATGTAGCTAGGCACTGCTGAAACAGTGTTACTAATATGTTTTGTGTGTGTGCATTTAAGTAGATAGAATATACAAGTTTCTGGTGCACCTTCAGGAATAGTTACAGGATTTGGGGAATACACACACATGCACGTGATTTGGGGAGGTGGGTGTGTATATATACACAGTGTGTATATATGTGTGTGTGTGTATATATGTATATATATGTTCCTATTCTTCCTGTGTGTGTGTGTGTGTGTGTGTGTGTACACCCCCCCCCAAATCCTATAACTATTCCTGACTTCACCCATACATGTATATGTATTAAAAGGCATTTTAAAGGCATCTTTCACTTTAACATTTAAACCCATTTGAAAACATGTATTATATTAGTTGCCTTTCTTTCTGGGAGGTACTGAAACTATTACCTGCACTTTAAAATGAGGAAATCAAGGTGCAAACTTAGTGAAGTCACCCATAGCCAGTGGAAGAATTGAGAATTCCCAAATGATGCTGTACTTTATCAAAAAACCTCTCTCATTTAGCTTTATCATTTTGGCCATCATGGAGGTTGGATTTTGAATTGCTTTCTCATTTTCCTTTGTATTATCCCCCTCACACATCCATTCATCCATAAGATGTCATCAATCAGTACAGTCTCAGTATGTAGTATCTTTTTCTTCCTCTCATGTTCTTTTACTAATTTCTCATTTTTTTCTACACTTTTATAAGGAGTGTAGGACATCTGGTAAGTGTCACTGGTCACTGACAAGAAATATAGTGGGAGCATATTCTAAACACTTTCTCCTTCCTCCTACCCCCATTTTTTATTTTCATTCTTGCTGCAGATGCCTTTCTCCAGCTTATTTTCCTTGTTCCTTATTGCCTTTTATTCCTAATTCCTTGTGCTGTGCTGTGCTGTGCTGTCTGTGTCTGTGTCTGAGCCCGTGGCTGCATCTTGATGTTTTTATATATTCAGGGAAGATGTGGTCCAGTGTATAGAGCACTAAACTGGGATTGTAGAGACCTAGGTTTGCTTTGCTGTTCAGCCTTTGACACTGGTTGAGTCCCTTCACTGCTCTATTCTTCCCTTTCCCTGGTTCAAAGAAATGTGTTCTCTCAGAAGTACTTTGACATCACCAGATGTAAAGCTCACTCTGATAGCTGAGTATGATTATTATTACTGTGGCTTTGTGTCAGCTGGGTCTGTATTTTGAAGATGACATAAGTTTGGCATTTATCTTATTAGAGCCTCTCTGGCATATTTGCCAGGTATCAGAGATTTGGAGCAGAATATCGAAATCCATTATTTTTATATACTTTGAGAAAAGAAAATCTAATTAATTAGTCAGTAGGATAACTCATCACTGAATTCTTATTAGTTAGTCCCCTGGATCTCTGCCAGAGTCTCCTTGATTTGTATAGAAAGCACACTGACTAATTGATTACCTGTTAAAGTGCAATTAGCTGTTTCCACACACACACTCGCACACAAACTCTCTCCCCCCCCACCCCCCCATGGAATGTTATCCTGATTTATTATTTGTCTTAAAAACTATTGACCTATGCCAGGAGTGTCAAACATATAGCCCATGAGCAAGGTTCCCTCCAAGATGCACGCGTGCATGACTGCACACAACTAAAAGTATGGCCGTGCACAGCCTTTTCAAGGCCATGCACCAGGAGAGACTGGGGCGGGAGCCTGGCGTGGGCTCCCCGACTCCAGGGAAGTGCTTCGCTCCCCTGCATCAGTGCCAGGGGAGTGGAGTACTTCCCCAGAGCCGGTGGAGCCACTGCTCCTCTCCCCAACATCGCCTTGGGGAGCAAGGAGGCACGTGGCATCAGGGCGGTGGAGCGGAGCAGTGTTCCAGAGCCGGCGGAGCCTCACTGGGGCAGGCAGCGGCTCCTCCCCGAGGTGAGGCAAGGCATGGATGGAGCCAGGGGCGGGCGGCTGGCGTGGGCTCCGCCAGCTCCGGGGAAGTGCTCCACTCCCCAGCACTGCGGGGGAGCAGAGCACTCCCCCGGAGCTGGGGAGCCTTCACCAGCCCCCGGCCCCTGGCTCCAGCCACCAGCTCCCGGCCCGGCCTCAGCCTCCAACCACCAGCTCCCAGCTCCAGCCCCTGGCCTCCAGCCACTGGCTTCTGGCTCCAGCCCCCGGCCCCCAGCCCTCAGCATCCTTCAGTAAGTGTCCCACGCTGGACTGAGGCGGCACACTCATGGACCGCTGCTCCTTAGAGGGAACATTGCCTATGAGCCAGATCTGGTCCTCTGAGCCTCTCTATCCAGCTTGTCGGACCACTGGCGGGCCACAGGACATAAGGGGCATGGCCTATCATGGAATTCAGGGCCCTGCTGGCCATGGCTATTGGCAGCAAGCTTGACTTAGTGAGGCTGCTTTCAGATCGTCGCTGCGTACCCACACCCCCTCCTTCAGACCCCTCACAGCCTCTGGGCTGCCACCATTGGACCCCTCTACCACTGCAATGGCCATGGCAGCCACCCCAGTGCTTCTGGCTGGATCCAGCCCATGAGGAGCCCCACAGTCTAGATCCAGCTCTGGGCCCCAGGTTAGTTTAACATCCCTGACCTACGCTATCCATAGCACCTGTCTAGCCATTTGATGCGTGCAAAGCATTGGATCCTTTTTACCTTCTCTTGATCAGGAAGAAATAGATAATCAACTATTCCATTTTGAAGAGTTAATTTCTCTTCTGGTGATGAGCTTTGACTACATGATTATGAGGGAGCAAAATCATTATTTTATAGAGAGTGCTCTGAAATTTTGTAGTAAGAAACTGTACATTTAGCATTTACCTGCATACTCATACAATTCTCATATAGAGAACAAAATGTGTACCAATTGCATTTGACATCTTTGTAATATATTTTTTTTCATTATAAACATTAAAAATCATTCTTTGGCAAGCTATGATATGGTGTGCAGAATACATCTCATGAAAAGTTGTAAATAGCTAACTATGAGTAACCCATGGATAATAATTAATCATCATTACTAATCCACTTGGAGTGATGAATTAACTATTTTTACTGTTGTAATATACACTCAAGTTTCTATATAGAAATTTTTAATGACTCAACATAACTTTCCCACAATGCAGGGATTTTCCAAAAAACCTGGCTGCACAACTCTGGAATGCTTACCTGAGACTATCTATATGCTTGTTTTGCCTAACTACCTGAGAGTAGTCTTTCTAGGCAGGCAGCTGACCCTTATGTCACCCTATTTTTTTGCTGGCCTCTGGAGTGGCATTCACAAACATTTGGAAAGAATGGTCTGTCTTGTAGTGACAAGTGTTTTCAGACTTGCAATATAAAATCTGTTCCTCTGTGTTTGTAGTGTGCAGAATTGTATTTTAGAGGTACACCGATACATCGGTCGCATATTGGATCGGCACCAATATAAAGAAAATTGACTGCATTGGCAATCAGATTTTTTTGGCTGTTGTGGCCAATAATGTGGCCCATAAATGCCATGTGCATGCATGCATCTGCGGGCAGCCAGGAGCACAGCCCTGCAGTGTGGAGAGCAGCCAAGTGCAGCTGTTACGTCTGTTGTGGGGGAGCGGGTGTAGGGGTGTGCTGATCAAGGCCCCTGTGGTGCGGGAGGGAGTGGGGCTGGGGTAGGGGCAGGTGCTGCATAGCCATGGTGGGTGGGACTGCGGGGGGGAGGGGCTCCTGCCACTATGTGCACCCCAAGAGGGCATGGGGGGGGGGTGGCAGGAACACTGGGAGGGGGAATTGGGGGGTGCTATGGTGAATTTTGGGGTGGATGCAGCTCCTCCCCCCAGCTGTAGCCCCTTCCCGGTACCACTGCTGTCCACCCTGATTGTAGCCTGGGCCAGCCTCCCAATGCAGCCCTCAGTGGTATCCTGCCCTTGCCCCATGTACAGATCCTGCCCTCGCCCCCCCATGTCCTCCCAGGATGCGCATAATGGTGGGAGCCACAACCCCACTCCCCGCAGCCCCCGGACAAGCCACTCGTGACTCTGTCCTGCACTCTACCCCGCCCCGGCTGTGTGCCGCCTGCCCCAACCCGAGCCCTACTTCCTCCCTCACCATAGGGGCCTTGATCTGCCCCCACGCTCCTTCCCTCCCTACCACCCCTTCCCCCAAAGCAGACTTACCACCCCGTCCCCGCTCTCCATGCTGCGGGGTTGCATATCAGCAATTGGATCGGTATCGGCTGATATGGCTCGTTAAAAAATCGGCCATCGTTATCAGCCCAAAAAATCTCTATCAGTACACCCATATTTTATTTTCTTTGCCTGCCTAGAGGGTCTCAGGTCACAGAAAGCCTGCATTTGTGACCATTGGATCTTTGATACAGCAGTTCTTTTAAAGCAACTATGTCCAGCCTGTCCCTGAGTATGGTTGTAGCCCTTGAGAGCAGTCAGATTGAGAATGTTTGTTTGTATTTAATTGCAAAGTGAAAGTATGTTCACTGCAGTTTCCTCCTGCAGTATGAGAGGGAATTGCAGCGATCCAGTCTGATACAAGGGTGTTCAACTGGCTTTGTGCCTGGGAGAAAGCCTCATGATGAAGGACACCTTTCCTCCCTGCTGTGCAAGATGGCCAAAGGCAGGGTAAAAAGTGAGGCTGAGAACCAATGAGCGTCATAGCGCCTGGATCGTTTGCCCAAGCCCTGGCACTGATTATGGCCACCTGGGACAAGCTGTAACTTGTGCCGTTGCTTGTCATCCCCAGGGCAGGATGTGTCAGCTGGGACGCATGCATTTTGGCTAGTTTCCCTCTATGTGCAGGGGACAGACCTTGCTCCTTGATATGCTCTAAGAGTCATTGAAAGAGGCCTCAGGCAGATTGTGGAGGAGCCTGATATGCATGCAGCTGGGAAAAGGATGGACTTCCCCACAGAGGAGGCCCAAACAGAGATAGAAGTTGATTGCAGCTACAGAGCAAGTCCTAAATGAATTGTACTTAAAAGGCTGCAGAAGTTAGTGTGGTCAGTGTGATTTTTTTTTTTTTTTTTTAGTAGTGAAGGTCCTTGTGCCATTTGGAACAGCTTGGGCTGTGCACAAGGTGCAGATTCTCATCCTGAAGGGTCCATTTGGAGTTGAGGTTTAAAGTTGCATTGTAAGAAAGGGTACTTGTATTATCTGGTTTCCTTGATGGGTTGTATTAACAGATTGCTGACCTCATGCTTAGCAGCATGAATAAATCAGTCTGGTTTGTACCCTTCTGTTAAACCGATGTACTTTTGGGGAAACTGAGTCACCACTGCCACACATTAGCATTCCCTCCTGAGAGGAGTTATATGAGAATAGACTTTCCTTTTGTTAGTTTCCCACACTTGGCATTTAATTTATTAAAAAAACTCCTGCTGTTCCTCACCTTGTCTCCAGCAAATCTCCCTGAAGAGCACTGGCAAACAGATCAATCCAGTGAAACGATGAAACTGCCATTTTGGAACAGCTAAGTAAAAAATGTGTTTTCAAGTATGTATAGGGCTGCCCCTTTGGTATAAACCTTTGATTATAGTTGCAGGAGTTTCTAGTGGTGAAAAACTAGACATTAACGAGAATACTGGAGTCCCTGATTTGCTTAGCACCAAAATCTTAGCAGCAACACTTACTTCTATAGAGTGCAAGGACTGTCCCAACAGTGCACAGGGAAATAAACTCCACTTCATTATGTTCATTGTGTGCCACCTTTGAGTTGGAGCAGCACCTTTAGTGAGTCATCTGAAGCTTTAAGAGATGAGAATTTCTTGAAAAGTAAAATAAGAAAAATAACCCAGTAAAAACCCTGTCCTAGGACAGTTCATTTGGGTTATAAATTATCCCTTTTTGAGTATGGGTTTTAATGCTGTGTTGAATATTTTTTTTTCTTGATTTACTCTTCCTGGAAGCTTTAAATGGGTTGTATGAAGATGAAATACTAAATGGATTGGACCTATGCAAAGGAGGTTGATTTTCCTTCAAAGGTTCAGCATACCCTTCCCTTTCTCTCCCCCCCCCCCCCTTCCTTAAAAAAAAAAAAAAAAAAATGCTTTTAGGACTATAATCCATTCTGCCTGTCATACCTGATTCTCAGCAAATTGATTTTATGTGAAGTCCCACTGGACTTTTTGTATGAATTGAAAAGCGTTGAGCAGTGTTTCAAAGGGAATGTAGCTGACTTATCAGTGAAGAACCTGTCTGGATGTAAGATCCAGGGATACTTTTTAATCTGTGTATTGATTTTATCTCTGATATATCTGTCTCTGCCTCCCATAGCAAGAGCACAGTGTTGGTTCTGCACTCCACAAACTGCTTATGTTGGAAGTGTAGGTCTGTCTGCACTAACTGAATGCTTGATTATGGTCACTTATCCAGCACTGTGGTAGCTAATTAACTCCTGTTTCTAGAAAGATTATGTATGAAACTAATTTAATAAAATTTCATAATCTTTTAAAAGTAAGTAAATCTCTGCCCAAATGGAAGTTTGATTTGAAAATCTTGAGTTCAGTTTCCTGCTCCATCTTATTTATTCATTTTTTATCTATAGCCATATCAGTGCAAGACTCTAGATGCCATAAGTATTAAAAAATACATAAACTCTAGTGAATTAGTACAAAGTGCCTCTAGCTTATTCTGCCTAATGAGTCCTCCCCACCCCCCAGTTTTGCAGCATGTCTGGAAATCCAAATCTAGGATGTGTTAGTCAAGGCCCTTCTATGAAAATGCTTGTTAACAGCCTCCATGACATCACAGGAGAAGAGAGGCAATTACACAAATAATTCTAGGTTTTTAAATGTCAAAACTGATGCCCTGCATTGCATGCAGAAGGTTTTTGGGAGGTGGTCCATAAGTGGAACTGTATTTTTGAGATCCTGCTGTTAGTTAGGTTGGCTGTTTACGTTCTCACTGACTGTAGCTTTTGATGGTGTCCAGATGTAGTGCCATGCAAAGCATATCACAGGAAACCAATCCTGAGGTGGCACGTGCATTTATTGCTGCAATGGCATAAAAGTAGTTTCTTTCTAGCCGGCTATAGATGAAAACAGGTTCTCTTGACAACCTCTTTTGCTTAGATGTCCAGAATCCTCTGGGTACCTGATGAGACAAGCCATCCTCTTCTACCACCCAGAGTGACAAATCTGATCTACACTTCAGTGGCTGTTCATTCCCTTTCTTTCCACTGGGTTGAATTTAGATGGTGAAACTTCATTTAAACTGGAGTTTGTTAGATTCTGGGTAGCTTGTCGTCTGAACTGCCTGCATCCATGTTAAATGCAGATAGAGAACTATTTCTGAGAAACCCGTTCATAAGTAGTCATTCTGTGGACAGTAAGTCTGCTGTTGTTGCCTTAACTACATGTCTGTGGTGAAATACTCATAGGATGACAATGTAACCATATTAAAATTGGTGTGTGTTTAATGCATTATAAAATAAAGAGTTTATAGCTCTTTGATCAATGTCTTTAGTTACACGTAGCATATGCTATGGCATTGAAATAAAACAAGTCTGATAAGGATGGCATATCATCTTTCAGGGATCACAGGCATGTATATCTTTCTGTTAAGTTATCTGTGACACTGATCCTTGCAAAGAGCATGCTTTCCTTGTTAGGCTTTCTTCCCTTACATTTGACAGGCGTAATTTTTCAAGCAGATGAATTACACAAACCATGTCCATTTTCAAGGGGAAAGACATCAAATGGTTCTGCATGCATTGCATATTTATTTCCTTGTTGATTTTGGAAGAAGTTTACAAAAGCAGCACAGCTCCAAAATGTATGTAGGCTCTGGAGAGCATTCCCATTTGAGATTTGTTTCAGGCGTTAGACTGGTTTTTAAGTTGCTTGACGAGTGATGTTTTTCAGTGTATCCTTGCTTCTCCCAGCATACTGCTAGTTCACAGAGCATCAGTGAATGTGCCACTTGAATTGCCTGAATTCTTTGCTGTACACAAAATATTTGGGATGGGAAGTTTACGTGTAAGTGTGCTCAGGCTGTACATTGACACATGTTCTACTACTTTGGGTTATCCTCTACTGGGTCTTCATTTTATTTTTTGCTTGTGTTTCATTTAGGTCGTATAAGCTTTGCAGAGCCAAATATCCAGAATGTTCCAAAAGATTTTGAGATTGAAATGCCAACCCTGGTTGAAGAGAGCCCACCTTCCCAAGCACGAAGAAATGTCTCGGCTCTTCCTGGAGCCAGGTAGGGAAGTATCTAGCAGCGATTTGTCTTGCTCTGCTTCTATTAATATGGTCACACTATCAGTTTTCTTCTTTCTGTCCCTCACAGAGATAGATATAGACTTCTATAAGTGTCTGTTCCGTGACTTGTTGCTCCGTATTTCTCTGTTTGGAGGAGAAATATCTGAAAACTGGTGGCATGTGAAATTACCCAGTAACACTAATAGCACTTAGCACTTAAGTAGCACTTAACCTTTGGGAGTTTCTGTGTCCTCACAGCCCCACTCCAGGGTTGGTTAGTATTGCTTCCCTGATTTGTATGGCTGGGTAAACTGAGGCACAGTATGACTGAGCAGGGGTTAGAGATTTTCTTAATTCCTGGGTTTAGTTTAATTCAATATTGCCTCTGGGGAGAACAGAATAAGATTAGATATACTTGTGTACAGCACCGCTTCTTAGATCACCCATCCTGGTGAATGAATTCTCAGTGCTATATTATTATTATAAAGCTCCCTTTGCAAAGGCAATTAGGCTGCTGAACTGCTATTATAAATCAATTTCTCTTTAATTAAAAAAAAAGAAAAAAAAGCTTAACAAAATTACAAAGAAATAATAATCTACTGGGCCAAGACAGCCATATTGTAGACTTACATATAGACTAGAGATTCAAATTTAGTACTTTTTTTGTCTTCTTGTGTTTTGTGTCTCCCTACCCTCATACTAGTTCTCATAATTCAGGGATTCGCAACCTTTTTATGCTGAGGACTGACAAACTGCGGACCAGCAAGCCGTGGACCAGAAACGACCATGGACCGGCAAACTGTGGACCAGCAGTGACAGGCATGCTGCGGGCAGGTAGCCAACTCTTTTGCATACTCTTATACTGAGTATGAAAAAAGGAGTGGCTGCCAGTTCGCAGTATGCTGGTCACTTTGAGTCTGCGGTTTGCCAGTCCGCAGTTTGCCGATCTGTGGTCACTTCTGGTGCAACAGCCAGCCCTCCTGCAGACGGGCAGCCAATCCTTCGTTAATGTTATTTTTCAGGGTCATGGTTTTGCCTACTCTGAATAAAGCTTGACAGTAGGGCTGTGCGAAGCTTTGGGTGATGATTTGATTCGGAGGAGATTCGGCCCAATTCGGTGGCCAAATCTCCAAGTCCGAATTGAACTGGGGGACCAATTAAAAGGTCCGAATCAATTCTGTGAACTTCACAGAAATCACATACTAGCATAGTCTCAGCAGAGCCCCCCAATGCAGCGTGGGGCAGTGTGGGGTAGTGGGGATCGCCCCCCACCCAGCAGCACCTAGCGAGTCATGGCTTTTTCCAAAGAGCCAGGAACTGGGGAGGGCAGGGCAGCCATGGGCAGGCTGTGGGGGATGGCTCTGGGTGATTCGGAGATTCAGCGGCAGCCAAATCAGATTCAACCGAATTGAATCTGGACAGTGATTCAAATTACCGAATCAAATCACTGGCCCCTGAATCAGCTGAATCCCAGTCTGAAGTGAATACTAGCTGCTTTATTTATATACTACTTGACAGTTAGGTATGTGCCCCCAGTAAAATAGAAGAAAATAGTGTACCATAATTTCAACCTCATAAATACATCTTGACACTACCTTTAGCAAGAGAACCCTTTGCATATGTAACTTATGGGTTTTTTAATTCTCCTGCATGCTTTGTATGATGCTGAGTATACATACTGTAGTTAAACTAACAATAAAAACAGAGTGATGTGGTCTAATGCTGAGCACTATATGCTGATTTAGGAAGTAATTAGCATAGTAGCACTCAGCATTAAACCACATCACTCTAAGGAGCTGATGAGAAACCTCTGTGTGCAGCATTAGGTCTGAAAAGCTCAAAAGCTAGGAATTGCATTTGCAAATATGATTTCTGAGGAAATCTCAGTAAGGGCCACAAGGTGGAAATGATACTAAGAGAGCAGGCACAGATGAGTGTATGTAATTGTTACCAACTCTAATACTGTCTGCTTAAGAGATGACTGGAGGAACTCTATACCTGTTCAGGGTTTCCCAAAGGAGGTGGTTGAATTTCTAAGCTTGGAGCAGAGCCCTAGCCCCGATCCCTTTTTCTCTGTCTCTCCCCCTTGCCTCCCCTCCCTGCAGCCAGGGCCATCCCTAGGGTGGGGGCAAATCAGGGTGACTGCCCCGGGCCCTGTGCTTTGGGGGGCTTTGTGGACAGTGCCATATAGGCCCTGGTGCGGCCACCAGCTCTGCTGCAGCTGCCATACACCGCACTTCAGCTTGCTCGTCCCACTCCCTGGCTCCACACTTCAGCTGCTTTCCACCCCCCAATCTCGCAGAGGCTGATATGTCCTGCCACACACCCCTAGGGACGGCTCTGCCTGCAGCTGCCCCAATTTCTCTCTCTGTCTCTCCTCCCTGCCCAAACCATCCCTGCAGCTACAGCATGCCTTAATCCACAATGTCCCAGCCCTGTCCACAGCTTCTACCAGCTCACGCACTGGAAGCAGTGCTGGGCAGGCAGGGACATCGGCTGTGGACACTGCTGGCAAGTTCCCAGTGGGGACTGGTGTGGCTGTGCTGATGCAGCAGCATCAGCTGCAGACTTGGGCAAATGCCCCATCCCCACCTGGAACCTGCACGTATCCATAGCTGATGCTGATACTTGTCCGAGTCTGCTTCTGGCACGTTGGGTGGGAGCTCATTTAAGCTGTGGGCATGGCTGGGAAATGCCTGGCATGACCCAACAGCCGGAACCGCCAGCTCCCTGTGGACCAGATCCCATGACTTTGTGGCTGCTCTCCTGTGGGCCAGATACACTTAGGTGGCAAGCCAGATCCGGCCTGGGGGCCTTATTTTGCCTGCCCCAGTCTAGCGCTCCTGTGAGGCATTGGCACAGGGTGGCAGCGCTCCATCCCTGACTGCCCCTGCGTACTCCCAGGGACATTTCAAAGTACCCCCAGGGGTACACATACCCCTGGTTGACAACCCCTGTTGTAAGTCAGGTTCCCCAGTCCCCAAGCCATTTTTATGGCCCTCTGCTGGACTCTCTCCAATTTGTCTACATCCCTTCTGTAGTGGAGGGGCCCAAAACTGGACACGATACTCCAGATGTGGCCTCACCAGTGCCAAGGAGAAGGGAAGGATCACTTCCCTTGATCTACTGGCAGTGCTCTTACTAATGTAGCCCAGTATGCTGTTAGCCATGTTCACAACAAGGGCAGTCCACCAGTCCCCAGCTTGTGCTATCATGGAATAGTTCCGGCCTAAGCATAGAACTTGGCACTTGTCCTTATTGAACGTCATAAGATGTCTTTTGGTCCAATCCTCCAATTTGTTAAGGTATCTCTGAATCCTAGCCCTGCTTTCCAATGTGTCTACTTATCCCCCCAGCTTAGTGTCATTTGCAAACTTAATGCTGAGGGTGCGCTCCATCCCATCTTCCATGTCATTGATGAAGATATTGATCTTGCCCTGGGTGGTCTACTGTTGTATTCTTTCCCCTAACTTTTCTCTGTATTTCCCTTGGTTTCAGTCTCCTCTTTCAGATGGCTCTGTCGGGATGAGAGATGCCAGCATGGCCTCTCCCATTGAGCCACACTTCTGGAGCATTCAGGGTCCAAGGTGCTGTTTTTCCAGTTGAGGAATAATGTCTCCTATATTGTGTCTTGATTTCACTGATGCAGCATGTTGATGTCTGAGGCCCTCTTCATAGAAGAGCTAGAATTATAGGGAAGGGAGTGAGCAGTGGGGGAGTTTGCTGGCTCACATGTATTTTTATTTCTTATGTCTTTCCCTCCTATCACTTCTTCACAGAGCTCTGGACCCTCATGAAAAGACCTAAGGAGTGGCAAGGTCCTGCCCTGTTTGCTTTCCTAGAGTAGGAATTGGATTTCATTTTGGAGGTGTGAATCAGGGTTCAAAAATACACTGACTGTGCCCAAGCTTTCAGCAGCAGTTTTGACAGTGGATCTGGCTGTGTGCAGGGTTCCCCGCAGAGAAAAATCCCATCGGAGTAGAGTAGTAGTTTCTCAGCCCAGATGCTTCTTCACAGCCTGTCTTCTAGAGCTGAAGTTTTCATCTTGAACCAGACTTGCAGGTGACACGCTTTCCCAAATCCTGGTCAGACCTAGTCTTTGTCTTCTGACTATTGCCCGCCTACGCTCTGTCGATAAGTTTCCTTGCTCTTGGCCCCTGCTCTGTTGCTTTAAGCCTTATTAGACCAGAGTAGACGAGACTGCTCTACCTAAATGTGACATGACACCAAGAGGGTGCTTGTTCTGGATGGCATGACTTTTAGTCAGTGACTTAATTGGAGAATTTTTGGAGAAAATAATGTTTCTCTGCACCCCCATTGAAAACCTCTACTTTTTTCCCATCCTAAAACTTTATTCCCGTGACCTTTCTTTATCATGCACTCTGTTCAGTGTCTGCCCCCAAATAAAGATCCTCAAAGAAAAAGTAAGAACATTAAGACTGGTAGAAAGTGGAGTGGAATCTTTTCTCTCTGCTTTGTCTTGCTGTGCTCAGGAAAAGGAATATGTTGCTAATCCCAAGGGAAGATATTTTTTTCACTCTGGAAGGCTGAGTGCTAGAGTCTCTGACTTGGAAACAAAGGGGTGGGGTGCCGAATGAGAGCTCCCTGAAAAAAGGAACCCTGCAGGCTGTCTGTCTGGCTATGTGCTAATGGGGTTAAGATCCATTAATGGTGTTATGTCTGTGTAGTGTGGCAGATGCATCTGGCAGCCTAGTACCATCTGCTTCTCTTGGGTGACTCAGGTGGGAATAGAGTTGCAGAACACCTGAGTGTTGCTGCGGGCTTCTGGCTTGCCTGCAGGGGAACAGTGGGCCACTTCTGCACTACTTTAGTTCAGCATGGCAGAGAAAAAATTGATAATTTCCTACACTTGCTTCTTCCTGTTTCTGCTCCTGCTTTTGCAGACCCAAAGCCAATGCCCATGCACACTTCTAAGGGTCACATTCTCTGAGACCAGACCCATGCTAAAAGTTTTGTTGGTACTGTAAAGTTAGCCAGGGATGTGAGTTTTTTGTCATGTTTCTGTGCTAACAAGAGCTCCAGTATAGATCATTGTATATATACCAGCAAAAGCACTTTTTTCCACTTTAAGCTGTCTGTATCCTAGGACAGTGTGCCACTCTGTCTATCCTGGCAGATCCTTCCTAGTATATATAGAGCCTCAGGATTAGTCTTTACATGGTCGGACTGGTTTGAGGGCTGCCAAGAGGACTGAATAGACTAGTGGTTACCAAACCATGAGGCCATGGTAAGTTGGTCTGTGGATTGCACTAGCTTCCACATGCCTTTATAGCAGGGGTTCCCAACCTTTTTAGATTGCGGACCATTAAACCACAGACTGGAAGTGACTGCTGACTGGCAAACTGCAGTCCAGCATACTGCGGAGCAGAAGCCAACCCTTTTTTATACTCAGTGTAAAAAAGGGTTGACTGCCGGTCCACAGTATGTGGGTCATTTCTGGACTTCCGGTCTGGCAGCCAACCCTTCCGGGCCACGGCCTGGGGGTTGGGAGCTTCTGCTTTATAGTATTTCCAGTTTGAGGGTTCACAGTGGTCTGTAAGAATCTTGCCATTAGTCTGCTGTTGGCTCCCACGTTTTGGGAACATTTGGATAGTGGTGGTAAGGCATTGGCACTTAGGAGCCTTTATGTGTAAAATATTAGGAGCTGCCTTCTTGCCATCAGTTCTACAGCGCAGGCAGGCCCCTCAGAGGGGAATCCAAAAAAAAAGTCAAAAGTCTTCCGAAGTGTAGAAACCTCTACATTAATGCCACGTAGAGGAGTGATATGGCTAATATCACATCTGACAACCTTTTGATTTCCTAGACTGAACCACTAGGTACCCATTTATAGCTGGGTTGCCTTGGGATCACCTTTCACACACATCTGGAGAAGGGCTCACACTCAAGCCTTTAGAGCTGTAGCAAGGTACTTTACCTACCCTGCTGGATCCTTTTGAGTGGGGAGGGGGAGAATGCCTCTCTCCACATATGGTACAGTTAAGTTAGAGTCAGATCCAGGTCCATGATTCATTATTAAGGAGCATCCACACATTTCCTACAGGGGAATTCGGAGCTGTAGAAAGCCTAAGTTGGAAGAAGAGGCAGGGGGCATAAAGATATGTGTTGGAGAGTGGGTAGGAGCTGCAGGATCAGGAAAGGACTGAGCTGGGACTGGACTTTATCAGGATGAGTTGTACTGCAGGGTAACCTTGGTAAGGTCAGTTCTGTTCATAAGGGAAAGTAGAGAAAATCAGGTCTTCAACACCCTTTTCTTCATAGTGCTTTTACCATATGACAGATTACATGCCCTAACTACCCTGAGGTAAGAAAAATGAAAAATATACCTTTTTGCAAGTGAATATAAGGTGCAAGGTGCATTTATTCTCAGTGTTCCTGGGCTCGCTGCACATTGCTTCTCTTAAAATCATTGCTGAGCACTTACTCATGGTGAAAAGCAAGCAGGGAGGGAGGACCAGACCCAAATGTGTGCTCTGGAGGACACCCTGCTGCTTCCTAAATTGGTGTTAATGTGAACCATTTGGAAAGCATGTGAAAGCATATATGATATGGGTTTAATGTCATAAACTGTGGAACAATCACTGCTGTATTTCAGTGTTACTGATTTTAAATAGTAAAACTTGATTTTGGTTAACTTACTTAAAGGGATACATCCCAAAAATTAGAATTAACATGCACTTCTGAGGGAATATTTGGTATTTAGACTAGCTCATTTGCGCACCGTTCCCAATAAGGCTGAGCTGTGAAGCTCAGGTTTTCACTTTCTATTCGATGCAAACACTGTAGCAGGTGCACATTGCAGTTAAAATATTTTAGGTGTTTGGGGTTAGAATATTTAAAATATTTTAGGGTTTTGGGGTTTTTCCCAGGAGAAAATCTGTCTGAGCAGTGCGCGCTCTTAACACAGCTTGGAAACTGCTATGGCTGGGCTGCAAGAAGGTAGAGGAATGCATGGAGCTTTTGCGGATTCAGCTACCATGTCCATCCTAAATGCTGGAGGATGGTCTTGGCAGGGGTTTAGACTTTGTGCCTCCTTTGAAAGGGTGCGGGGGAGGGAATGGACATGGAGCAGGCCTGCACAGGAGGTACAGCCTACATCTGCACTTTGGAAATGAAAAGGTAGTGTTCTTTTTTTTCTTCCCTCAATCTCATTTATCCCCTTTTCATGATGAATGTGTGAAATGAGATGACCCTGGTGGTAAGCAGATAGGGATATACCCACACTTCAAAAGGAATCTAATAGCACACTCACAGGCATCACGTTAAGAGGACTAACAATTCAAGCCCACACGTATTCAGTAAGAATTATCATTTCTGTTCATATTTCTCTGTTCAGCTATTTTAAAGTTGACTACTTTAAACCAGTCAAGTTTCTTGACTTGGTTTGTTTGGGGGGTGGGGAGGTTGTTTGTTTTTCTTATTTGCAAACACTGAATCAGAGTTTTAAAATAAGGTAAATGCAGTTGATGTAGCAGCAATACACACTGGAAATCTTAAGCACATCTATCCTTTTGTCTCCACAGAAGTAGAAAGCATCATAGTATCTTGCCTCAGGGCTCAAACTCTGTGGCTGAAGAGGGGCCAAAGGGAAGAGGGATGCCATTTTCCGTGAGCATGAGACATGCTTTTGTTCCCTTCCCAGGTAATGTCTTGATACGGCACTGTCCCAGCTTTTTGCTACATTAAGAATGTAGCAGACCTAACAGAAAGCTCATTCTGGTGGGGAGCAGAGTAAACGCTAATGCTTGCATCTTTCTGAGCCATCTAGCTGGAAAACAAATGTGTAGTAGCTTATGGATTTTGCCTGTAGAATTAGTAGGGAAGGCATTCCAGGGCTTTAGGTTCATACTTTTTAGAAAATGTAGATAATTTTAAAGTTACACTTGATAGAGCAATATAAGTGGTATTCATTGAAGTATCTTTACTATCTTTACCTGCTGGCTTCAATCTATCTATTTGGATATCAGTCTGTCTACTCCAGACCCCATCTCCTTTCATCATCTTGTGTGAAAAACTTTTCAGAGCAGAGAAGTGTAGTCTGCTAAGCCTCCAAAACCAAATCTCTCCATTGCCTTTCACTTTGTGCAGCTTGTGTAATCTACCCCCGGTGTGCATGAGTGGGAAATTCAAGTCTGGTCATGCATTGCATCCTTTTTGTACCCTTTTTACTTGAGTTAAAATGGTGGCAAAGGTAAAGTGATGAGAACGAAGTCTTGTAGGGGTTCAGGTATGGGACTCTGTCACAATTGCTGCATGGTAACATATGAAAAGTTATTGTTTGGCATTAACTTGGTTGATTGGCTCTAGGTGGTTTAATCTTGGCTGCTGATTATTCCCAAATTGAACTGAGGATCCTTGCTCATTTGTCTGGTGACCGTCGGCTCATTCAGGCCTTGAACAGTGGAGCTGATGTCTTCAAGAGCATTGCAGCCGAATGGAAGATGATTGATCCTGAAGCTGTTAGAGATGATACTAGGCAGCAAGCGAAGCAGGTGATCTTTGGGAAAAGTTCTTATCTCTATAGGATGCAGCAACTTAATGAGGAGGGTAAGAGGGTATCATCCCAGGGTTGCTGGCTTCCTCAAGAACTGCTGCTTTGGGTTGTTAGATAACAAAATTGGCACCTCAGTATGTCGTCTACCTAATCCAGGAAGTAAATAGTACTGTAACTGTGTCCCTCTCTAGGAAGAATACTTTTTAAATATCTTGCTGGGGGATGGGGATTCTATTGATGAGCTTAAGTTAAATCACTGGTGATCCTGGAAGATTTCTTTAGTCACCCTTGTTGTGATGTTACTGGGAGAATGAGGAAAGGAAGATTTTTTTTCTTTTTTGTTTTTTCCACCCCCCAGTGCATAAGGTACTTAAATGCAAGACCCTAGAAGGGGTGGGTCGGTAGCCTGGTCTGTTACAGTAAATGTCATTTTCCTCAGAAGATTCAGCTTCAAGTGTCGTCCTTGAAGTATGTGATAAATGTCATAGTTCCGCAAGGGCAAAGTTACATTATCTTTTGAGCAGCAAGCTCCAGATTGAGGACATTTTTACATGTGTTCCTGATGCAGCGCCAGGCACTTTTGATTAGCGAGCCACACTAATTAAAAGTGCTCAGCGCTGCATTGGGAGTGCGTGCATCAGTGGCGCAGTGCACGTCAGTACTGAGAAAATGGCAGCAGTGCACTTAAAAGCGGACCACCGTCATTTTCTCAGCAGTGATGTGTGCTGCGCCATCGATACACATGATGCGTGAGGCTGCCAGCATGCATCAATTTACTTACTCTAGCAGACTTGATTAATCAAGCCTGCTCTGACACTGGATTTCCAGTGCATCAAAGAAGACTCCCGGCACGTGTGTAAGTGCCCTGAAATCCTAATGCAACATTGTTATTTGCTGTCTTTGAATCATTCACTATGTGATTGTGATTCTGCTGTCTTTCCTCTGGTAGATCTGCTATGGAATCATCTATGGAATAGGAGCTAAATCTTTAGGAGAGCAGATGGGTGTTGAGGAAAATGATGCTGCTAGCTACATTGACTCCTTCAAATCTAGATACAAAGGTAAGGGCTCAAGTGTTTGCAGCACCACTTTTCTTCCCCTAACATGGGATTGGTTTGATCCCTAACTCCTTTAGTGCATTGAGGAGGGGAGAACCTTTTCAAAGTCCTATACATAAGTATACTAATGGAGTTTCTGCTTTTGCTTGTGTTTATATGTGACTGCTTTGTTTCTCTGCAAAGCATTGTTAAATGCTGCGTTGCTTTAATAACTGTGTTACTTTGGCTACTCATTAGTCAGTGCAATTCATTTTTAAGCTCCCAACTTAGAAAAATAACTATGTTTCTTATTCAGATATATAGCTGTAAAAGATACGTAATGATTTTACACCGGAGGACTTGTTTTTAAAAACAGCCATTGTTGAACAATCTTTTCTGCTCTCCCTCTATCTTTCATTGCATCTTAAAAGGGCTGGTAGCTCTGCCACTCTTATTTAACAGCTCCCACGCACTTTGTATTAAGACATCATACTTTTAAGGAGCATCTTAACTTTCCCTTGGAAAAACCGCCTAAACAGCAGAGTTGCAATCAGGAAATGAGCAGAGGTCGAGTGGGATGACTCATAGCTAGCTTTGGCAGTAGAGCTTAGATCTGAGCTGAAAAATAATGAAGTGACGATATAGTGCTTCCCTCACTGAATCTGTTCTTAAGGTCACTTCTGATGGCTTCTGGATTGACTCCCATCAGGAGATCCATTAGGATGTGGCCCCATCTGGCTACAATACAAAGAGAATAGTGTCTTGCTACTTTTCTTCCTACAGCATTGCAATAACACGTGTCATACTGAATTGCATATAAAGTTTACTGACTAATGCTATCACGATCTTGAACACTTTTCTTTTTTACTGTAAAATGTGATTTAAAAAAAAATATATATTTTCAAGTTTTTGCAAACCCTTAAAAATCTTTCAGAAGTCTAAAAACTGGAAGTCCATTTCACATCAAAACTTGATGTGAAAGGGAGTCCTCTCAATGAGTATAGTTCTTGACTTGGCTTCTTTTTACCCCCCCCCGGCATCACAGTCCCTTTTTTCCTTGCAGGACGGTCTGGGATATTAAAATGAACTCTAACACTTTTGTTTCAATTTTATTCCTCTTTCCAGTGCTACTCTGGGTCTTGACCCCTTGATACACATAATAAATGTGTGATGGTCCTACCCTGGTCACAGTCAGTATTGGTGTAATACTAGCTTCCTACCTACCTCTTGGACGACATCTGTCCAGTCAGCCATGCCTTCTTTTCCCAGCTGACAAACTCATTCAGCGGAGCTGATAATAAACCCGAGGAAGTGATTCCTCACCCTCTGCTCTCACAGGGGGCCTGGGAAATGTAAATACTGCAACTTCTCCACCTTGTTAGCCTTCTGATATTTGTGATTTCAAACTAGTGTCCCTGCCTTGGATGGAAACATGGATGGCAGAGTAGTCCTGCAGTACCAGCTGTCTAGTGTGCAGAGCACGAGAGCAAGACAAGGCAATGTGGAATGGTGGGTCATCTTCTCTTTTGTTTCCTTTCACAGGGATTCAGAAGTTCCTGCGGGAGACGGTGAACAACTGCAGCAGGGATGGTTTTGTGAAGACCATTCTAGGGAGGCGCAGATACCTGCCAGCTATCAGAGACCCCAACCCTTATAGCAAAGCTCATGTACGTTGAGGGCCATTCTTTTTGACCAGTGAAAATTTTCCTTTTACTGAAAGGATCTTTGTGGGTGGTATCTACAGCATCACTCTAATACTTGGCTGGAACAGTTATTTCCTCATTCTAACTGTGACAAGTGTGAAGATTAGTAAGTTAGCCATGGACCCTCTGTTTTTCTGTAACATGGCAAAGACAAATGGACATGCTTTTAGACATGTTAACTGTTGTTCTGAGGTTGAGCTAGGGATGACCTGCTCCAAGGCTGTTGCATATTTGTATTGTGCGAGTGCCTCAAGTTTTGCCTGATGCTTTTCAAATAAAGGGACATGCACAGGTTTTTGCACCCCAAAAAGCTTTATCAGCCTATTTTTGAATGCTTTACTTTTTTTTTTCCATCCTGTCATTACTGTGGCTTTATCATGCACATTAGCCAGCTGGCTATGAATTTCAGTATTCCACTTAGCACAGTGTTCCCCAGGTACTCTCAGTATTAAAGCTTTTTCTTATGCCCTGTATGGGGTACAGCTGCTGTGAGGAGGTACACAGTAATTATCATTGTTCTAACCTCTTTTCATAATTCCTATCTTGGAATTGGAATGAGTCATATATCAATATAAAAGCATGTAATTTAAAAAAATGTAGTGATATATTTAACTCTGTGGGAAAAGCAAATCCCACCCAACAATGTTCATGAATTACATATCATCAGCATTTGTTTGAAAGAGGACATTTTAAAACCCATATTTTCACTAATTTGAAAGAAAAATAGGACCATGTTTAGGGAAAACTGAGATGAGTAGACAGAACTTTTACTAAATCTGAGATTTTTGTATTGGAGATATTTTTCAAGGTGACTTTTAGAGACACCTGTCACTGTTTCTCTATTTCCCTAATAATGAATTGACTGTAGGAGAGCCATCATCTCTCTGAGAAAGCATTATACTTCGCAGTATGATGCTCAGTCTGAACTTGTGGCATTAGGAATGGAGGAAGGAGTAAATTGCATCTTAAATAAATGTGAAGAGAAGCAGGACACTTTCAAAATTGATGTTGTATTTTCTTCTTGTTAGAAAAAAAGACTATTTGGGCTAAAGTTTCCTAAATCTAAATTGTGCTCTGGTGTGAGTTTGAAACACAGTTTCTGTTCGGTCTTTACTTATGTTAAAATTATATTTAAAACCTATTAAAAATTGATCTTTAGTTTCAGCTTTCCCTAAATGTTCCTTCATATATTTCAGTTCTGAGAGGATCAGAAACAACCTCTGAAGAGAGCTTTCTTGTCTGAGAAAAGCAGAAGTAGACAGAGCTCTCTTGCATGAAAAATGCCCCTGCATTGTTGGAGGTTTGGTTTTTGCAGTTTGTAAAGTCATCTCTGGCAGGATTTTCCACAGCAGATCAAATGCCAGTCTGAGAAGTCCAGCATCTGCTTCTGGTAGTATGTGATGGTTTTGGAAGTAGGCACAAATTCCCCATAATGTATCTAGTTGGCTCTGTGATTGTCTTTCACTGGATGAAATCTTGGGACTATTATTAGAGTGCTTCTTTCTAATGGCCGGTGCCTGGCAACCTAGATCAGCCTCAGTACTAGTAGATTTTAAGTTTATAGAAATTCTTCTCAAGTGTGTAGAGGCAGCCTGTGTTTGTGGAGCATGCCTTGACTTCTTTTCCCCATGGCAGATGTATGAGGCTTAGCCAGAGACGCGGTTGGCTGTGTGTAGGTGACACTGGGTTTGTTTGTGATCCTTAGGCAGAGCGGCAAGCTGTGAATACAACTGTTCAGGGTTCTGCCGCTGACCTTGTCAAAACAGCTACTGTGAACATTCAGAGGCGGCTTGAAGCTTTCCCCTCCACAATCAAGTCCCATGGACACCTGGAGAGCTCATTTCAGATGGACAGGGCAGGTAGGCTTCCATTCCTCCTTAGGCCAGAGGGCAAAACTTGAAAGTTTGTAAGAGTTATTTAAAACAAAACTCAGCACATGGGGTATTTGGGCGAAGAGTGGGGAACAACCATTTATTTCCCGATACCATACAAGTCCAAAGGAGGACTGTGTGCTCAGCCTGTAAACAAAAATGGTGTGTTTGCAGCAAACCCCCCAATTACCCGTTTGGTTCAGGGGGCATATAAAAAATGTGAATAATTGGAGTCAAGAAACATGGAGGCCACCTGTGCTCTATTCTTTGACATTACTACTGATTTGCTTAGGAGAAGAAAAAAAATAAGCAAATGCTTTAGTTCAGCGATTCTCAACCTTTTAGACTTGAAGCAACCCTTGGAAAAGTCATCTCTTAGTTTTCATTCAGTTTTTGACTACAGAAAGACAATAGAGCAACTTTTCTTTTGCAAAGAACTCGGAAAGACCACAACAGATCAGAATGTTTTTAACACTGGATTTGTATTTGAAATCTCTGGGTTTATCTTATGAACTATGTTTGCAAACCTAGCAGTGCTCACATTGTGTGGCATTCTGTGATGCCCTTGAAAGGATCTGAAGGCACCCAGGGTGCCTCAGCAACCTAGTTGAGAATCATTGCTTTTGCTTTGAAGGCAGCAAGAAAATGCTGGGTGTGACAGTTAGTTAAAGAATACCGCTTCCGTTAGAATTAAGTCTAAAATTTGTTTGTAATGGTGTTGTATGAAGCTTTAATCATCATACATTTGTGTTGGCCACATTACTCATGAATTAGCAAAGCTATAATCAAGTTAAGCAGCTTGTTCTCAGCTGAATGCCATTAAAACCTTTTATAGCACAGCACAAGCCATGCTTTTTGTTAATCTGCCATTTGTTCTAGAAAAGTTGCTTTAGGGGGTCTTAGATTTTTATTTGTTTGGTATTTCATATCCTTCCGTCCATAGCAGGAGGCTGTCTTAATACTGTACTTCCAATTACAGGTCTCAGTTCAAAATAATAGTTAATTTTAGAAGCTCTAAAATTTGTCAGGTAGCTTTTCCCTTCATGAAGCCAAGATCTGATATCATGTAAAGTGTCAGGGCTATGAACAAATAACAAACTTGTCAAATGTCTGTGAGAGCTCGGAGGTAGTTTCCAGTTGTACAATGGTCCAAGCACTGCAGTGACTCAAGGAGAAGGTCATTGAGAGAGAATAGTTTTAAATGCTGTCTGAAGTTCAGAGGCTTGAAATGTGAGCAGCAATCCCAGCTAAGATGAGTTTAAGTGGGCAGAAAGCTTTGGAGGTGCTCAGTGCAGGGATCTCCCTGCAGTTTACCTAGTGGCTGTCTTTTCCCACCCTCTTCCCCTTCCAGAGGTGTGCACTGTGAGAGAAGAGTTTTTTCTGCAATGGTCTGTTTAGAAGTTAGCCTTACTTTAAAGGTGGAACAAAGCCTTGGATAGCCAACATTTGTAAATGGGATCCCCCCTCCCTCCCTCCTCCCCCCCAACTTGTCCCTTTCACTTGCTAATTTCTGGGTATTT
The DNA here is from genome assembly GCF_000455745.1 of Alligator sinensis. NCBI lineage: Eukaryota > Metazoa > Chordata > Crocodylia > Alligatoridae > Alligator > Alligator sinensis. Next base: position 152,263 of record NW_005842575.1, read on the forward strand.
TCTTTAAGCGATTAACACGGAGTATACTAAAGGGATTCCACTTCTGTCACGCCCAGCCTGCTGGGATCCAAGTTTGTATCTGTGCCTGTTATTGTGGGCAATGGCAGCTCATGCTTTTCAGAAGCAGTAGCTGCAATTCCAGATTACTGCAGTTGGTTGGCTTCTCAGAAGTTTGCAGGCTTTTTGGAATTAGCCATTTAAAACTATTCTGGAAGAAGAAGAGCAAAATCCCTAATTCATTGCCGGGAGAATGTTATAAACCAGCTTCTCATTAAAACCAACATGATTGTGTTTAAAATTTGCTTGTGGAACAGATGGTCTAAGAGATGTGCTTGTCCCTCTTTGTGTTCTGATTCACATCTAGATAATTTAGGGATAAAATGTTTGTTTTGGGAAAGCTTTGCATTAACATTCTCCCTTCCTAGCAGCTCTATGAATATTGATATATAGCGTAATAATGACTTGTATATGTACCTCTTTAGGCAGGGATATTTTCATTATTAAGCTCTGTCAGACATGAATCTTGCTGTATCAGTGTGTGTTGATCTTTTCGGTGAAGACATACTTCTGTGCGTAATGGGAGTTAACTTTTCATATTTTTGTACTGTTAAACCTATGTAGGAAGGTTAGAGAGGAGGAGAAACAGAAGGATGTTACACCCCATCACGGGAGGTTTCTTCATCCTCCAACTCCATGATGAACTCCTCTATGAGGTTGCAGAAGATGATGTAATTCAGGTAAGGGGACATTTGCTTTTCTAGCCAACCTACTATTACTACATATCAGTTGGGTCTGTTTCTTGTGTCCTCTGTAACAGTGATTCTCAACATATCTGACCCTATGGCTGGATCCAGCATGTGGTTGGTCTACAGGTGCAATCCCATATAGTCCGGCCCTGTGTTGGATCTTGTCACGGAATGACCTTGTGCGCTGGTGCAATCTGATGCTTAGAGTCATGTCATTTAGCCCATCGGGCTCCTCATGGGTCTGGAAACAGCAGTGGAGGAGGGGTGGCTGTGTTAAAGGCTGTGGCTCTGGGCTTTGCCAGGCAATTAATGCTGCTGCCACTCCCTCACTGGCAAATTTCCAGACATTTGGGGATTCCCAGGGGCTGGATGACATAGCTCCAAGGGCCAGAGGTTGAACACCAGTGCTGTATAATATGAGTAGCTATAGGTTTATTAAAACAAATTGGGTAGGCATAAAGTCAGGTATATGCTCCTGGATCTTTTTGTTATGGGTTAAGCTGGGAATCCAACAGCTAAAACTCTTAGTTGCCAGGCTCAAGCTGGTCTGTCCCTAGTTATAAGACTGTTACCCTCATGTGCCTCCAGCTTCTGCATTGGCTCTGGACAAGTGAAGTAGCTCCTCTCTAACTGCACTGGGTAATTGTGCTCCCACAGCCATCAGTATTGGTTGAGCAGCTTTTTCCTCTTCCTTTTGGGAATTTCTGTCTCATAGAGCCAACTAGGTGTCGGCAACATGGTGTCTTGGGTCACAATTTCATTTCTTGCATGGAAAGGTGGACAGGCTACATTTGGTACTTGCTTTCTCATTTGTTATTCCCTCCCCCAGTCTTTTTTTTCCAGGACGTTCCACAACAGCTTCCAGAAATGTGCCCGTGCACTCACAAAATGCAGGCTGTTTGTTTTGTCCAGGCAGGCTATCCCACCTGTGCCTTAAATATTTGTGTTCAGGGCTTCCTTCAGGACAGATTCAATAGCAAGTATAACAGCAATCCATGGTTAAGTAACTCTGCCTGTTATTGAGTATTTCAGTACAGGTCAAAGAAGAGTCCCCATGCTGTTGCTCCATCCCTTCACTCTGTTTGACTGACACTCCCAGAATAGTGAGCAGTGACCCAGTGCAATGGTGTTTAATCTTTTGGCCCTGTGGGCCAGTTGAATGGTACAGGGTCCATTTGCAGCCTGGATCAGGCCCTGGGGTCCATCACCACCCTCTCTTTTCTCCCCCTGAGTGCTGGGATTGGGTCCTGGGGGAGTTGGCACCGTCTCCTCCTGATACTGTGCTCTAGAATTGGGTCCCGGGGGCCTGGCACCACCCTCTACCAACCCTCTGTATGGCAGGCTTGGGGCCCAGTGCCACCTTTGCTTGGTCCTGTGCACTGGATTCAAATGCTGGGGCCAGCACTCAGAGCCCAGGGCTCCCCATGTGTCTGGAGATTTGGCAGTGGGGGCGTGGTGTGACTGCTCCCCCCCACCAAATTTCTGGACCTTTGCGGAGTCCTGCAGGCTGGATGACTTAATGCCGCAGGCCACATGGGCAGGAGGTTGAGCACCACTGCTCTTGTGGTCATTAACTTTACAAGTGTGTGTCACTTCCCACCCTTTGTGAGTTAGGTAATAAGGAGCTCATGTGTTAACCCTTTGCTCAAGCATCTTTGTGTCACTGGGATGAGCTGTTTCAGGCCTCTGGTGATTCATGCTCTTACAGGTGTGTCTCCTGAAGCAGTGGTTCTGCACTAGAAGTCCATGGCCTGTTGGCAGGTCATGGAGGTGTTGTGGGTAGGCTACAAAGTCAACTGGCATGTCTCAACATTCCTGCCTTGACATGTAATGTGCTGAAGTGCTTCTCCATGCTCTCTGCCTCCCAAACAGAAAACAGCACAGTTACTGTAGCAGGACACTAAGGTGCCTGCTACTGAGAGAGCCTGGAAGGCTCCTCAGGTGCGGGTTGCCAGGGCAACAGGAGGCAGCAAACGACCCACACCTGCCAGCAATCAGCTGGCTATAAGGGGCAAGGCCTGGCTCTTAGGAAGAGGGAGCTGAGACCAGAGGCAGTTCCTGACCGGCATCTAAGACAGAAGGAGCTCCCTGCCAGCAGCCAGAGAGAGAGAAGCTCCTGGAGCAATGATGCTAGGAGAAGCCTGACTGCAGGTACTGCTTGCAGAGAAAAGTGTAGCAGCTCCGAGAGGGCTGAGCAATGTCGGTACAGCCAGGTGGCTTAGGTTTAAGTTGTAGCCAAGAGGCTTGAGTTTATGTTGTAGTTTGTTTAACACCGGTGGTTTGGGTGAGGCTATAAGGATATGGAGGAGGCCTCATAGGGGACTCGCGGTAGAGTGAGGACCCCAGCCCCAGTGAGGGCACGGAGTTTGGGGGTACAGACCCCAGCTCCAGAGGGGAGCCCGGTGAGAGGGCAACCTTGCAGAGTGGGGAGCCCGGTGAGAGGGCAGCCTTGCAGAGGGAAGAGCCCAGCCCGGTGAGAGGGCAACCTTGCAGAGAAGGCCCCAGTGTGGGCGCGGAGAGCCCCAGGAAAGGGGCAGCATTACGGAGAGGCCCAGTGAGGGCCTGGAGAGCCCCAGGAAAGGGGCAGCATTACGGAGAAGCCCCGGTGAGAAGGGCAGCAGTACAGAGAAGGCCCTAGTGAGAAGGGTGGCGTACAGAGAAGGCCCGCAAGGCTTAGATATGCAGGACACCCAGAGCAGGAGAACCGTGGCCAAGTGGAGGAGAAGTAGCCTCCCTATAAAAACGCATATCATCAAAGTCATGGCGGGCGAGAATAGGAGGGTACAAGTCCGAAGCTTGGCACAGTAGAGGAGGTGGCAAGCGCTAGCACGGCGACCCTGCCATCCTTCCTGTTACAGTTACCTCAGTGCAGCAATGTAGGCAGGCTGATTAGCCCTTTTGATCTAATTAGCCCAGGTAGAGGGCAGTGCCAGTCAGATTAGTTAGCTGCTCTGGGAGGTAACATGAACTAGCTGGGGTGTAACTCTGCGTGATGTTGTCTTGTGCTGGCAATCTGTTCTGGAGTAAGAGAAGAGGATATGTATACATCTTGTATACATCACGGGAGGGAAGCTGAGCCAAGTGGTGATATGCTCATGGAGAGATTCCTGGATCAGGGAGGTGCAGGCGCTATCCTCTCCCTTCCCCTTGCTTCACACAAAGCACTATGTAAACATTGTACTGGTGGATGTCTTCTCCGTTTGCTGGTTGGAAGCAGTTCGTGCGCACCTTCCCTACAGTACTCTGGTTCTGATCAAGCTTAGGGAAATATAAGGGTTCCATAATCTCACTGGTGTTGGCACATGAAGTTTTCACTGCTATTTAGGATTGCCAGTGGCTGATCTCTTCAGAATCTCACAGTGTTTAAACATGCAGAAATGAGAAATGCAGTACTCTTAAAATTGAGATTATATGAAGACTGCATTGATGTAGACATAACTGTTTCATAATTTTCTGGGTCCTCTATAACAGTGGTGCTTAACATATCTGGTCCCTTGGACTGGATGAGTGGTGTAGGGCTGGTCTGTGAGCTGAATCTCATGCACAGGGCCAGTCCATGGGCTGGACCCAGCATGCTGTTGGTCTGCAGGTGTGACCCAGTGCTCCAGTCTAGCAGCTCTGTACTGCATGTGGTCACACAACAACCCCACACACCGGATCTGGCCCCACACATTGGTGCTATCTAGCGCATGGAGTCATGTCATCTAGCCCATAGTGCTCCCCACAGGTCTGGAAATTTGGCTTTGAAGGAGTAGTGGTTGTGTTAATTGCCATGGCTCTGCCTGGCAATTAATGCTGCTACTGCTCCCTCGCTTCCAAATCCAGACTTTTGGGGAGCCCCTGGCTGGATGACATGGCTCTGAGGGCCAGTGATTGAGCACCATTACTCTATAATATGGGTACCTGTAGATCTATTAAAACAAATTAGGCAGTCATAACATTGGGTACATGCTCCTGGGTCCTTTTTATTTTATGAGTTATGCCAGGCTAAGAATTGAAAATATGTTATTTAATATATTAAAATCGAGAACATTTTACTTCTAAATCAGTGCAGTCTTCATAACTGCTTGGATGGAGTTTTACAAAATGGGATATCAGTGTTTATGGCCAGCTGTGGAAAAGTTCATCCTGACCCCTTTCTGTGCCCCTCATAAAAAATTGTTTGGCTGTGTCCTTCCCTTCTCCACCAGCAGCTGTCATATCTCTCTGCCCTTGTTGCTTTCCAGGGTTAACTGTTGAAACTATCTTGCCAGTCTTGTACCTTTGGGTGCAAGCTCCTAACAGGAGGGAGGGAAGGTAGTGGGGAATGCTAGAGCCTTTTATCTTTTTTTTTTTTTTTTTTTAACTGTATTTTTAAGTATAGAATGAAGTTGGGGGGGGAAAAGCAACCTGGATTTCTTCCCAGAGCACCAGGGTTTTACCATGAGTCACTCACCCTGCTGACGTGGTCTGGATGTCTCTTGCCTGTTGCAGAGGGGCCATTCTCCCCAAGACTGACATGGATGGCTTCCAGACTCATCCTGAAGGGGACTAATGTCCTCATTTGAGTAGCCAGTCTTCTGCTTTTGACACAGGAACAGGTGTAGGCATTGCCATCTCCAAAGGATTCATAGCCAAATGTGGTGGGGCTTTTTATGACTTTCATTATTACTGCATTCCTGAACAGCTGTGCAACTTAAAGAGCATCCTGAGCTTTCACATTTGTCTTCTGTAACATGGTCCAGGTGTGTGTCCAGCCAGCAGATTTCTTGGGCAGCCATTTTGAATTCTCTCCTTATTTATACAAGGCAGTGTTGCCTAGATTCAGCCTGGAATTTTTTTATCTTGGATTTAACTCACTGATGTTACTAAATCTGTTTCCAATAAAAAAATGAACCAACTTTCATCTTCCTCTTGTAACGTGCCACAAAGAAGGCTGACAGCAGACTGGGCTGCATTAGTAGGAGCGTTGCCAGCAGATTGAGGGAAGTGACTCTTCCCCTCTATGCGGCACTGGTGAGGCCACATCTGGAGTACTGTGTCCAGTTTTGGGCCTCCTGCTACAGAGAGGATGTGGACAAACTGGAGAAAGTCTAGTGGAAGGCAGTGAAAATAATTAGGGGGCTGGGGCACGTGATTTATGAGCAGGGATCTGGGTTTTCCGTTCGCAGCAGAAAAATGTGGTAAAATGCGGATTTTCTCCTTTAAAGGAGAAAAACACAGGCTAAGGTGGGTTTCCCCTTTCAGGCTGGCAGAGTTCCAGCCTGCAAGGGGCAGGAGGAGGGCGATTGGGCAGGGTGTGCCTTGTGCATACATATGCATGCACATGATCACCAGGCAGCCTGGAGGGCAGCTCCTGCAGGTAAGTTGGGGAGGTGGGGGTGGAATTGAGACCCTCACAGTGAGGGAGGAATGGAGGTGGGCAAGGCTGGGGCTGCTGCCCAATCTGGGCAGTGTGTAGGGTTTGGGGCCAGGAGCCAGAATGTGTGGTTTCAGGGCCAGGCAGTGAGTGGGACAGGGCCACGAGCAGCTTGTCCAGGGAGTGGGGAGGGCTGGCTCTCTGCTGCTGCATGCAATCCCAGGGGGGGCATGAGGGGCATGTGCCCCCCAGATTTGTGCATGGGCTGGGGGCCGGTGCAGGCTGCCTGCCGCCCTCCTTCTGGGGCCTCCACAGTCCAGCAAGCAGAATCTGGCACAGCAGGGCAGAGTGGGTTTGGGCAGCTTGAAGCTGCCTCCGTGAGCCCCACGCTGCCATGGCGAGGCATCCCCTGCTCACCCAGCAGCAGCAGGAGGCACAATCCCACAGTTCCACCCCTGCTGCTGCCAAGTGGGCAGGGGGTTCCTCGCCATGGCAGGATCAAGTTTCTCTGCCCTGCTGTGCCAGGTCTTGGCCACTGAGCTGTGGAGGCCCCAGGGGGAGGACTGTGGAGGGGGAAGCCTGAGCCCACAGCAGGCAGCCTGCACCTGCTCCCCCACCCCGCTCCGACAGCAGGCTCTGCTCTGGCTGTGCCTCTCCCAAGGGGGAGGTTTCCGTGCTCTGCTTCCCACTGGGCCACAGAAGCCACTGCTTCCTGTGGGTAGCAGCTGGGGTTCAGGTGCTGCGGCTGGGGGCCTGGGTCCCTGACCCTGTAGCCCTGGCAGCCCCCTCCAGCAGGGGTGGGGAGATGGGGGGCTGTGGGTGGGGATTGAGGGACACCAGCAGGGCGTAGAGGGGCTGTGGATAGGGAATGATGGACTTCGGCAGGGCTGGGGCTGTGGCTTGTGAGTGGGGGGCAGTGGCAGGGACAGAGCACTGGCACATCAGAGCTGCTCATCGCCACGAAGCGGTTGCAGGAGGGTGGACAGCTGCAACTGTCTTGGTGAGTGAAAGGGGCAGGAAGAGCTCTGATTTTCCATGATAAAAACCCAAAATCAAATGCCAAAATTTATATGCATTTAGAATCTATTTTACTACTAGCAAATTGCCCATCAAGCATGGTGGGGGAGTGGGGACAGAGGCCTGCATCCGTTTCCTCCCCCCACCTCAGGTTAGGATCCAGCTCCCCCACCTCCCTCTCCTGCCACCTCGGGTCCTGGCCCGCTCCCTCTTCTCCGCCCACAGCTTTGGGCCCAGGCTCATTCCTGCCGACCCCCCCCCGGTTGTTTCGGGTCCAGTTCCCTCCGCTGCTTCAGGTGTGGGCCTGTGGGCTTCCCTCACCCCCTGCCTGTAGGACGGGGGGAAAGGGGAGCTTGCACATGGCAGCCAGGGCCGGCAGCAGGTGGCTGTGCACTGCCACCAGTAATCCTTACCCCTCCCCTCTTCCTTGCCGCCTCCCTGTCAGCTGTTGTTGGGGACAGGGGCCCACTCTGGCCAGTTCCCTCCGCTGCTTCAGGTGTGGGCCTGTGGGCTTCCCTCACCCCCTGCCTGTAGGACGGGGGGAAAGGGGAGCTTGCACATGGCAGCCAGGGCCGGCAGCAGGTGGCTGTGCACTGCCACCAGTAATCCTTACCCCTCCCCTCTTCCTTGCCGCCTCCCTGTCAGCTGTTGTTGGGGACAGGGGCCCACTCTGGCCCCTGACTTCAAGGAGCTGGGCCAGGGGAGGCAAGGCCAGCAGCTGCTGCTCCCCCAAGCCCTCAGTCCCCGCTGTCATGACGGCGCTCTGCTGCGTGGTGGGGCGAGCCCAGTGTTACGCTGCCAGCACCCCATGCTGCTGCTGCCTCCAAGGCAGCCGTTCCGTCCTCTCCATCATGGTGGCGCTCCAGTCCCTGCTGTTCACCTCACCTCCAAGTGGCAGGGCCGGGGGGGGTGCGACAAGGCCAGCAGCATTTAAAATTGTAAATGTATCAATAAAACACTGTGTTCAACTGATACTGATTGAGATATATATAGTGGCATTTCATTTTAATCATGGATTTTTGGGGGTTTTAACCATAGAATTTGCAATTTTTTTTCTTTTAAATCAGAGAATTTGCAATTTTTAAACATAGAAAAACAGGATCCTTGCTTATGAGGAGAAGCTGGGAGAACTGGGCTTATTTAGTCTGGAGGAGAGAAGACTGGTGGGGAATTTAATAGCAGCCTTCAGCTACCTGGAGGGGGGTTCCAAAGAGGATGGAGCTGGACTGTCCCCAGTGGTGGCAGATGAGGGAACAAGGAGCAACTGTCTCAAGTTGCAGCAAGGGAAGTTTAGGTTAGATATTAGGAAAAACTTTCTCACTAGGAGGGTGGTGAAGCACTGGCACAGGTTACCCAGAGAAGTGGTGGAAGCTCCATCCTTGGAGGATTTTAAGGCTTGCCTAGACAAAGCCTTGGCTGGGATGATCTAGTTGGGGCTGGTCCTGCTTTGAGTACAATAGATGACCACCTGAGCTCCCAACCCTCATTTTCTATAATTCTGTGATTTTTAGGCGTGTTTCTGTATTTTGTTTCTTAGTTTTGATTTGCTGCTAACTTCACTTTGCTATGTTGTGATTTGCTTTCTTCTTTTCCATTGGTGTTCAGGTTTTAGCATGGCATAAGACATTTATTTTTTAGCTGCTGTAGCAGTTCTCAGTCTGATCCATGGAGAAGTAACTTGGTCATGTGCATCATGCTGTGGTCTGTCAGATGTTTTTGTATAGGAACAGTGGCAACAATCTTTCCCTTCTCAGGTTTGTAATTCTTTGCAGGTTTGACTGCCTGCATAATTTAGTAATGGCAAACTGTGTGAGAGAGACAAATTTAGCTACATGGCGATGTAAAGATGTCAAGCACTAGTCTAGTCTAGTCTGCACTAGTCTAGTGCAGGGGTGGGCAAAATGGCAGATCAAGCTGGGAGCCGAACTCGGTTTCCCGGCAGCCCCTGCCTGCATCACTGTCGGTGGTTTCCATGGAGACCCCAGGTTCACACATGGTGTTTGTGTCATTAGAGTATCCCCAGAGCTGCATGTTCTCTTTAGTTTGATTGACCCCTGCTCAGAGCCAGTTCAAGCTTCTCCACGTTGGTCATTCCAGCTCTGAGTCTGTAGGGAGTTTTGATATTCATCCTACCTCCTCCTGGGTCATCTCTAATCGTGACTGCCACATTTTTATCTGTGTGGCTGTTGGTGTTTTAACCGGCAGCTGTACTGTAGGGAAAAAACTTTTCCATGATTTTTTTCTACTTGGAGCTACAATGTGGCCATGTAATCGGGTGCCTTTTGTCTTTGTTTTGGATCTTCTGGGTGCATTCTGGTTTGCTTGCTACTTCTTTCCTGATGTCTGGTGCGGCGATTCCAATGAATAAGTGAGACGGTTGACATTTGTTAGTTTATGGCATCCAATAACGCTCCTACAACTTTGGTTCAGCACCGTGTCTAGCTTCTTTGCATGTGCTGATCTTTCTCAAACCAGGCACGTGTATTCAGCTGCCAAATAACAGAGTAGTTGGTAATGTTGTTGGATTGCCACCCATTTGCAGTTGACGAGCTTTTTCAATACGTTGTTCCAGAAACTAACTGTGCACTTTGTCTTTTCTACACGGGCTTTATACAAAAGTATGCAGTCGAGTGTCACTCCAAAGTAGAAAAGATTTAGGAAGTGGGCAAGAGCTATTCCATTCCAGGTTAAGTTAAGTTGCCTACTGGTATCTCAGGGCATTTTTGCATGTGCTCCGGGGGTGGTGGGGGAGAGTTAGAGTGGCTCTGAGAGCCATTCTAATTAAAGCACCCTGAGTGTCTCATGTATCAGCATCCCCCTACTTCAAAATGGCAGCAGGGACACTTTACCTAAAGCTTGTCAAATGAGCTTTAGTTAACCCCCCTCCCCCCCTCGCCATTTTGAAGTACGGGGACTCTGATGCACAAGATGCGGAAGCTAGCTGGATCGTACTTACTATCACGCTCCAGCAGACTCAGCTAATCAAGTCTGTTTCAACACACTGTAATTACAGCACCCAGTCAGAGCAGCCTCCCAGCACATTGGCAGGCACTCTCAGTTCCAAAGGTGGAAAAGACTAGACTGGTTTCCACATCTCTGTGCCCCTGCAAAACCCTGTCTCACCATTCCAATGAACTCCTTTTTATAATGTCCTTTAATAAAGTGTATATAGTTGGTATTAGTTACCATTCATGTTGTATGTAGCTTTATTTTAATAAGATATTTCAGTTTAGAGCTTAATTAAGTGCTTAGATTGCTTAATAACACGTTAGTGGCTTCCATGGGCCTAATCCCTTGATTAAGCCTGCAAAAGCCATTAAAAAAACTAGTTAACTCAGTGGATGCTGAGTGTTGCCATCTCAGTGTATGGATAAGTGTTCACCCCAAAGAGACAGAGAATGTCTGCAGCAACTGCAGCTGGATGCAGCATGCCAGCATTTAATAGCTAGCATGAATTGTCTGTCTCAAGGTTAGTATTCAGTTTCCGTAAACTCTTTTTTTGCAGCAATTTTGCCATTTTTTGCAGAGCTCACCTACATTCACATTTTCCACAAAAATCTCACCATCACAAATTCAGTAGGTCCCTAACAATAAGACACAAGTGGTCATTGGAAATTTTAACAGCCACAGCGTCAGCTGGGGATACAATGATAGGGAATGGATTGAAGCATGGCCAGAGGCACAACATTTGAGCCTCATCCACCATCTGTCTGGCTTGGTCTGGGCAGGTCATGTATCAGAATCAGGACAGTGGAGGCCCAGTAACATAACAGGGGTCCTAGGAGACTGGGAATGGTGACCAAGATGTTAGAGCTTGTGCCTTTAAGTCCACCCATTCTCCTGACCTCAGTTTCAAACCAGTAACCACAAGAAAGATGAAGGATGGAACATCCCATGCTCTGTTGTTTTGTCCATGAGGGCAGAGGAAATGGTTATGGTTACCCCAGTTGAAAAGGGACTTACTGCAGTCTGGCTGAATCTGCTGCAACTGTTTGCAACTTCCTTGAACCTGTTTGTGAAGCACCTACGGATGCACGATAAGGTGCAATTGTCTCTGCCAACTGCTTCATCACATTGGCAACTCATGTTCATCCTGGAGTCAGCAGTGATTCCAAGATCTTTTTCTGCCTCAGTGGAGTTGAGAAGGTTGACCTCTATCAGTCCTCCTCCATTATCTCTTCCCTCCTCCCTCCAAGCTGGAGAAAGATAGGCTTTTCATTCTCTCCTCATATAGGAGCCCTTCTATAGTGCTGGTCACCCTTCTCTGTACATAAGATGCTGGGTCATAGATTGGGAGGGGTGGGGGGAAGATTTGTTGACTACTGGCTGGATCATAGCTGTCTGGGGTATGTGGGAGGCACCCTGAATCAAGGAAGTGCTGACAGCTTGAGGGAATCCCAGGGCTTCTCTGCTGTTTGGTTCCCCTGGAAGGGCAGGGCTCAGAGTCGCAGGGGACAGCATAGGTGTCATCAGGCCATCTGAGTCTGCTAATTACATATATATAAATACTTCCCTAATGATAATATTTCTCTGGAAGTGATTACCATGGTTGTCACCGAGATGATATGTGCAATGGTGAACAGGGGAAGATGCTCTTCAGAAAATGTATCTATTTAAATGTATTTGGTAGCCATGTTGGTCTAAGACAAAAAGAAATGCAAAACTCTAAAACTCTTGGTTCAGAGATGTTACCTTTTACTAGGCCAACTAAAAAAAAATTGCAATGTAGCCCACAGAGGGGAAAAGGTTTTGAGGCATCCTGGGCAGGGCACATACTGGGAACGCTTTGTCTTCCAAGGCAGGGGGTCTGTTGCAGTGCCTGCCTCTGCAGAAACACAGATCCCTTGGGTTAAACACCCTGACTGCTTCTGTACAGGAAGAACAGGGCTGCATTGCTCCTCCCGCCTGCCTGCCAGGGTGGAAATACCTATTGCTACTACATGGACAAAAGCTCCAACGTTTGGAAGTGTTTGGAGCTACCTGGGGTTTAGGGTCACAGACGTTGCCGATGAGGAACAATCTGCTCCTTCACCTGGGGGTCAAGCGGGATTAATTCACTTGGGAGGTTTCTCTCTGACAACAAACATTGTAAACTTCCCAAGTAATGAGCTTCACTCTCTGGCTCTGCAGAGAATGGAGAGAGCATCCACACTGACATTCAGGGTCAATGCTGAGGGTTGTCCACAGCCAGGAGAACAAACGGCCCCAGGAGCCAGGCCCTGCCTGTCTACATCTTACCTGGTGGCTGCTGAACATTGTTAGGCTCTGCGCAACAGGGAAGTTTTTGGGAATCAGTCTGCACACTCAGCTGTCCTGCTGTGCTTGGGCAGTTGAGACAGGAAGTGCAGGACAGGCAGGGAATTGTGGGGTTGCTGCTGGTTTGCAGCCTCCAGTGCTAGGGTGAGCTCTGAACCCACCATGTGGACAGCTGGGCTAGGAAGGCAGTCTTGGGCCCTGATGCACACAGCTTCTGTGCAGTTTTCCAGGTATGTGCTTGAGAGGGTAGCTCAGGATAACCTGACATGGCTCTCTGCTGTATTCATCTGTGTTCCTGTTCTGCTTCCTGATTTCAGCTGCCTACTCCTGGTCACAGCCCAGCACTCACTCCAGTCCCCCACTGAGGTTCCCATTACATACACACAGGCCCCTACCATGTGTAGCCAGTTCATCACATCTTAAATTATGACCTGGCCACACATTCAATCAGTGAATGGCATGGTAAAAGGAGGAATAAGCTACAAAGTGATTCCACAAAAAATATGTACTAACTTTGTGGCTGGTTCCTGTCACATAATTCATTGAATATGTGGCCAGGGGCACCCCTGGGGCTGGGAGCCCTGTCATCTGACCAGGGCTCTCAACTGGGGAGGGGGGATGTACAATCCGCCTAGGAGCCGGCAGCTGACAGGCCCCCAGCCATGGGGGCCAACCGTGGTAGCTGACAGGACTTACAGCTGCGGGGACATACGGTGCAATAAGGTACGACAGGATCTGATGTGCAATCCCACAATCGGGCTTCCTGCCATGCACATGTGGACTCAAGATGTGCAGATAAAGGCACAATGGGATCTGATAAGGAATCTACAATCACATGTGGTATGGCAGGAAGTGTGATTGTGGATTCCATATCAGATCCCATTGTGCCTTTACTTGCACATCTGGAGAGACCCACAGACTCGGCTGTTCTCCATGTTGCTTCCCTTGTCTTTTTACTGGGCTGTCTACGCTGACAACGTTTGCTGCAACCCAGGGTGTCTTTCTCTGCTGCAGACCATTTTCTGTTGCTTGGATTCCCTGATTCCATGTTTTGGATGTTCGTGCGAGAGAGAGGGTGTAGGGCATTGGTCTGAAATGGGCAAAGGCTCAAAAGGGGGAAGCTGAGTCAGGTGTGCAGTGATGAAGATGAGGGTGTATGGACCAGAGGACCTGGGAAATTCAGGAAGTGCTGTGCCTCATTCTGCTTTTCAGAATCAAAAGCTGGCAGCCCCTGATGATTGGAGTATGCCATGTGCCAGAACGGCTATTTCAGCATGTTGAAAGCCCATGTGATTACATTGCTTTTAGGAGACTGGGGAAAATGCTTTTGTTTTCCCAGGGGCCAATGTTGGTTTCCCAGAGTACCTCCTTGAGCCAACACTAAGGAGGAGCTCCACTCCTCACCTCTGAACTTCCTTTGCTTTGTGGGCCTTTGTGTCTCGCCTCTGCTGTATTATTTTCAGAATGGGCTCTGAGAAGTACCGAGGCTTCTGCAGCTGTGTGAGAGGAGACCCTGTAGGATTAGAAAGCGTTTAATTGAGTGAGATCTGTGCAGTGCTGATGCTGAGGCAGCTCATTAAATGATTTGCTTCCGTTTCTCCCTTTGGCCTGCTTTGGAGAATGTCTGGAAGAGCTGGTTTCTGACTGCAGCAGGGAGAGAAGTCTCCCGGGGAAATTGTCTCCTTCCCAAACCTCTCCTTATGTCCCTCTGGGTTCAAGTATGTCCGATGCTGTTGGCCCAGACCCCCTTCAAGTAGAGAATCAGTCCAAATACATGCTCCAAATCAAAATAGGGACTGTGGAAGGGGCATCTGGGGTGCATAGGTCTGAGCCCCTTGATAAAGCACTGATGCTCCCAACCGTGTGTTTCCTTGTAGGTAGCTCAGATTGTCAAGCATGAGATGGAGAACGCCATGAAGCTTTCAGTGAAACTGAACGTTAAAGTGAGGATTGGGCCCAGCTGGGGAGACCTTCAGGACCTGGAGCTGTAGGTGCGAAATGAACACCCAGCTTGCAACAGCACTGCAACCCCACAGACTCGGCAGGCCAAATGCAGCTTGACCTTGGGCAAGGACTGAATTTGAAGCATGCTTACTGCTGGATCCAGCTGTTGGAGAAACTGGAGTTGGGGAGCCCTCTTATGTATTCACACAGGCGAAACTTTGAGAGAGGGCACTCAGTGCAGCGAGGAACATTTCAAGGTATATAAATATTAATCGCTGTAAGTGTAAAATTGAATGGAATTCATGTTAAAATATGTTCACTGATATAATTTATAGAAAACAATGAATTTACTGCATCCAAATCCAGATGAACTTTTTTTAACAAAACAAAGCACGAGCATCACTCAGGGAGAGGCTGTGTGGAATTGTGCACAGGGCAAAAAAATAGCATGTCATTGTGTTTGTATATAGGAACAGACTTACTGCTTAGCCAGTGTGCTGGGCCCTGCTGGGGTCTTTTTACAATGCAAATTGGAGCTATTAAAGTGTGCAACAGTTTTACAAATGTCTGCGTAATAGGCTGAGTGGTTTCCCATGTAATGTGTGTCAGCTGGAAGTGAGAGCTCTCCTTACTAGAGGGGACATTGGCCTGCGAAGGGTTTAATATCTGATACAATGGTCTGGGGATAGCAGCAGTTCTCTGTTCCCTGCTGTCTCAATCAGGATCATCTTAAAATTGACCCTTAGGATTATATTGTTTGGGTTCTAACTGCAAAACCCCTTTAAAAATGAAGGCCTGGACTAGGACGACCGATTAAAAAAAACAAAAAAAAACAAACCCCAAAACCCAAACCCTACCTCCCTGGTTAAAATCCAGAGCTGAAAGACCAGAACAAACAGCTTCTTCAGCGTCTCCATTTTCTGGTCCCATCTGCTGCTGATGTTTCATGTAACCAGTGGGGGCTTCATGTTCTTAATTATTCCTCTTTCAGATACCGGCTTTTCTTGTGCTTCAGTGTGGTTGCTGCTGGTCAGTCTGGGCTGAAAGTTGCTCTGTTTTCCTCTCTTTCAGTCTGGTTGTGCTCTTGTCTCAGTGCCTCTTACTTGACCCTCATACAAAGGTAGAACATTGTGTTTTTTGAGGAACACAGGAAGTGCAGCCTGGCGCAGGCCTGAACATCCATCCAAGCTGCGTCCTCTCTCCAACAGCCACCGTTGCTAGATGCTTCAGAAAGAAACCAAAAAAACTCCATAGCAGGCAGACTTGGCTTCATCACATTCAGGTCACGTCCTCACCCCTAATACATAGAGACTTGGTGTAAGACCAAAGGTTTAACTCACTTTTGAGATTATTAGCATTAAATTGGCATATTGATTTTTCAGGTGAAAGGTCCAGTCCTGAATTTTCCACCTTTTCATTGATGGTCCCTTTGTGTATCACATGACAGGCAGAACAGAGGCTCCTGATCTGCTCTATCTGCTCTGTTAACTTTTAATCTCCTCTCCCCTCATTTATCTCCCTTCCCAGGTGAAATATCCCCAGCCTTTTCACTTTCCTCCTGACAATGTTTTGAAGCATCTTATTGTTTTCTGCCCTCATTCTCAAACTTCCTTCCTACCCTTTGTCAGAAGGGCCTGTCTGATGCTGTCTTTGTAGCCTGCACTGAGATGGAGTGCGCTGCAGTTGGTGCCTTTTGAGAGAGGCCTGGCAGCGTGCAATGGCTTGTTAGTCAAAATGATGCTTTCCCTGTGGCCGTTACCTTGCTGATGGGGTCACATGAACTGAATCTTCATGAACGCGATGAGTTAAAAACAGTGTGAATGCAGTCAGTGTGCTGTAGGGTCAGGTCACTGGACATTTGTCTTCCATACCTTTTTGATGTGCTGGGAGCAAGACAAGATTCAAAACTCTAAGTAACAATCACCTTTGTTCCACGTCCCAGCTTAGACCTGACCAGTCATGAAAGACACAGGCCACCATCACGCTTCTACTCCTTTGCTCAGGTCCTCACCTCACAGTCTGTGCTGCATCACGGTTCCCTCTGTGTTATTTTATGCTGTGCCTGTCACTGTGGTATCTGACACCGCTTGTACACTTCAGTATGTACGTCTGCCAGTGGAGCGGTGTTAATTTTCTCTGCTCTGAGCTTTTGAAACTCCTTAGTATTAAGAGATCAGAGCTTTGGGGGTGTGCAAGAAACCCTGAACACAGGAGCCAGTCTGCATTTGCTACTGAGTCATCCCAGCCTAACAAGGTCCTTGTGCCTGAGTCTCCTGCAGGGACACACCTGTGCCAGTGTCAGGCCTCTGCAGGGTTACCGTAATTAGTTACTTGCTCTCTGATATATTTTTGTATTTTCCTCCTGAGCTCTGTTTTTAGAAATGGCGAGAGGCTGGATCTCCAGCTTGTTCTCAGCAAGGCCTGCTTGTGGGGAATGCTAATGAATAAAATGATTGACACGGAGCTAAACTTATTGTGATAAACAAACTCAGCGGATTCATTATCATTAAGCAATAATTTAGAGCAAATGAGAAGATGAAGGTGGCCGCTGCTCTGCGAGCGAGGGGGCTGCTGCATTTGAGTCATCAGATTTGAATCGGCACTGGGTGTGAGCCATCGCCTGGCTGATGCTATTTTTGCTCCTTAACTCGGATTAGGTTTTCTTTAACCATTAACAAGACCAGGCAGGGAATCGGGCAGTGCTGGGAGGCAGGGGAGGTGGGCATCACTTTGGCTGCTTGCTGGAGCAGGTTTTGGGTGAAGAGAAGAATCCTTCAGAGACAAGAAAAGGAACTTGATGAAGAGAGGAGTAGTGTATGGTGCTGGTCTGCCCCTCTGGACTGGGAATCTCTTAATCTCCTGCCCTTCTAGACAGTCTGTTTCAGGAGGTGGGCCTGAATCTGTAGTTGTTTGTTCTTCACTGTAAATTAGCTGGTAGGTCTCCCAGGGGAGAGCTGCCTGGGGGTGGGAGCAGGGGGGAGTGATTCTGTTCCCCACTGCTATGGTGGAGCCAAGCAGCTGTTTAGCTGGGAGTTGGTTTTGCTGCTTTTGGTTCCTGGTACCTGGCAGCCAGTGACTGGGTTCCCACCGCACAGGCTGATGAGATGCCTCCCTCCATACCTGCCAGCAGGAGGCCTCTGCACCACTCTGGAGTTTTGTCGTCTTTTCCCCGTTCTTTTCTCTCTCATCTGACAGCGTTGCATGCCACAGCTCCAGCTGGTGGGTTCCCTCCTCCTCGGCTGTACAGAAGCAAACAGTGGGTGAATGAGAAGAGAAAGAAAGGGGGTCTCGGGGTTGTGCCTTGTTGCAGCAGCGCCTTTGCTCACTGTGCTCCAGCAGTCACAGAGTTGCCCTAGCAGCCAGTTCTTGTCTGGGGAGGAGATGAGCAGCTAACGGTGGCCAAAGAACAGGTAAGGGACTATTTAGAAAAGCTGGATGTGCACTAGTTCATGGGGCCAAACAGGATGCTCCTCAGGGTGCTGAGGGAGTTGATCAGTGCAATTGCAGAGTCATTGGCCATTATCTTTGAAAACTCATGGTGACTGGGGAGATCCCGGATGATTGGAAACGCAAATATAGTGGCCATCTTTAAGAAATGGAAGAAGGTGGATCCAGGGAACTATAGACCAATCCACCTCACCTCAGTCCCTGGAAAAATCATGGAGCAGATCCTCAAAGAGTCCATTTCTAAGCCAGGTGCAGTAGTCTGGGAGATAATCTTCTCTGTGAAGACTGGGGTGAAAAAGGCATTGAGCACTTCAGCCTTTCCTACATCCTCAGTCACTAGGTTGCCTCCCCCATTCAGTAAGGGACCCACGCTTTCCCTAATTGTCCTCTTGTTGCTGACATACTTGTAGAAACCCTTCTCGTTACCCTTCATGTTCCTTGCTAGCTGCAACTCCAGTTCTACTTTGGCCTTCCTAATTTCATCCCTGCATGCCCAAGCAATGTTCTTATACTCCTGCCTAGTTGTTTGTCCAAGTTTCCACTTACTATACACTTCCTTTTTGTGATTTAATTTACTGAAGAGTTCCCTGCTAAGCCAAGCTGGTCTTCTGCCATACTTGCTGGTCTTCCTGCACATTGGGATGGTTTGTTCCTGCACTCTCAATGAGGCTTCTTTAAAGCACAGCCAGCTCTCCTGGACTCCTCTCCCCCTCAGACTGGCTTTCCCGGAGATCCTGCCCATGAGTTCCCTGAGCGAGTCAAAGTCTGCTTTTCTGAAGTCCAAGGTCCTTACTCTGCTGATCTATAGCAGACCCCAGCTACGACATCACCCTTGTTGCTCTCCCCTCTGCCTAACCCAGAGGCTCAACAGGCCTGTTTCCAGCTTCATACTGGAGCTCTATGGATAAATGTAAGGGTTGCATGGGAGCTGCAGTCATATTTTCTCTAGACCAGGGGTGTCAGAGATGCAGTCCTGCTGCTCATTTGGTTTTATATAAGGCGTTGTCTGCTGAACAAAACAGACAAAGATGTGAGGGAGGGGGCAGCAACTTCACTGTGCATCAGCTGGTCCTTGGCAACAGTTTCCCCATGGGGACTAGAATCTAAATCTAATGAAGGAGTTGTCACATTCAGAGGGGAACTGCTTCAGCGTAGTCTCTACTTAGCACAAAATATGAGGAGTCGTATGAAACAGTGAAGCATCTGACACATGGTAAATCCACTACTGGTTTGAACTTGGTATACACATATGTCAGTCTGCCTTCAGCCCTAATGTTTGTATTTCACATATCCTAGTGCTTTACATGCTGATGGTAGACTGTACAAGCAAACGGTGTCGCCGTGGTGTACTCATTAATAGCCTATGGCTGGGATTTTCAGTGAACCCAACTAATTTAGAAGCACAAGTGGCACTGCATGTGTGAGGCAGCCAGACCTGCACTCTACGTCTCTACTCTCCCAGCATGTGCCAGGAATGTCTGAGCAATTGGAGCACAGAGTAACAGCTGAGAATGAGAAGATGGTGCTGCTGGTCCTGATCTTGCAAAGCAGCTGAAGATGGACCAAAGCTGTAACTGTCAGCTGTACTGCTGCTTGTAAGCCATGTAGCAACATCCACTATTAACTGTTATCGAAGCCAAACGCCTTGGAAATGTCTGGAAAAAAAAAGTGAATTACACAGCTTAATATCAATTCTTGCCTTTATTTTCTTTCCACCCATTTTTTTTTTCACTGGGGACTCAGAACAGCTTCAGTCAAAGGTACCTTTGTGAGGCTGATCTCGGATACCTGTTGAACAGCAAATGGTTAGCACAGCAGGAGAGTGGGGTTTCCCCCAGGATTTTAGCCTTCATTTTGAAATACAGGAGAGGACTCGTTAACAAAAACCACACACAGTTTGTCCACGTTTCCTTGACACTGAGCCAGAATACTGGACATCATTAAAAAGGTACAATATTCGGATTTGTCAATTAATCACATAACAGAAAACACATGAATGAAAACACTCTTTTACGGGACTATTGCTCTTACACCTAGATGAAGTGTTGACTACAAATGGAAACATGTAGCTCATTAATGAGAGAGAGTGTGTTCTTACTGAGACCATACCAAGGAAAAACAATCAAGACCTGAAATATACTGTGCTTGAATTCACCTTTAGGTTTTGAAATGTGACGTGGGAGACCCAGGGTGCAGTTACAGGATGCTTATTTGCCTGTGACAAAATATACATAATTTATACACGGAATAGTCCTGAGGTTGAATGCAGCTCTTACACAAGCTGCAGTGTTTTTTCACTTGTTAAATTGTGTACTGAAAAATAATTCTCTCTCTATATTCATTATAGTGCACATAAGGGACTGGGTGTGAGATGGCCTCTGAAAAAGGAACATATAAAATCTTTTACAGCAGATATTTGGGTGTTAACTTCATACAGTATGTGTAATAAACAGAGTATCATTGTTTCAGTGTTAGGCCATTACCTGTAGTCTTGTCAGACAGAGTCTGATTTATATTCAGGAGTGTGGTCAGACCATGTTGACTCAAGTACAAATAGATAGGAACGTAAAAAAACAAAAAGAAGTCTCATTAGAAAACTAGTGTGATTATACAAACTAAAGCCTGGACTTCCTGCAGAATTTCCTTTGGATTTTTTGTTAAAATTCAGGATTGAAGTTTTGTATTGTTCTACCTCTAGGAGTTGAATCTAGAACCATTCTTAAGATGGTGAAGACTTGCTTATTGTCAAAGCATGTCAGGAGTCTGAATACATTTTCTCTACATAGTCTGCCTACCGGCAGTATGTGTAAGAAATAAATGTGCGTCTTGTATGCTCTCTGGCAGGGTTCCATAGATTGAGTTGTCTGGCGTGGGTGTGAGAACTTTTTATGTATTTTGAGAGCAAAAAATGCCACTATCTGAAGACGAAAGCAATTTTAATCGCACAAATTTATATTAAAAATCTCTTGAATTGGCCAATGGTGTACTCGTTAATTAGTCTGCTCATTTGAGCTGTGAATTAGGTGCTGAAGGTGCCTTAAAGTGTTGGATTTTGCATGAGCTGGTGCTGTTTTAGTGGAAAAGGTGAAAAGCACATGTGATTTCAACATCCTTCCTTAAGAGCTTGCTGTCCTGATTTTCCTTTCGGCAAGAAAACCATCTGCTCTGCTTGTCACTTTTTTGAATGCTTATTTTTATTACTTTCAATATTAACAAAGAGCCTTTAATAATGTTTAGGGCAGGCCTTTTAAAAATCCCACACTCCCCCTCATTTCACAAGAAATAAACCAGCCAGGACTTCTCCTTTTTTCATGGCATTTTTTTTTAGGTGAAGGCTTTTCTCACATACATGGTAAACCTTGATAGAAAGCATTTAACAGTGTGCACTAACAAACTTGTACAACATATACAGTACATATATATATTTATATATATAGAACATTCTATATACAAACATATACAACTTTTTAGATCTCTACAGACTACGAGAAAATTTATAGTTATAGTCACAAGTGCTGAACATAACAGGAGGAGTCATTTGTAACTGTCTGGAAAGATGTAAAGTATGCAAGAGAGGAAAGCAAGACGCACCTGTGACCTCATGGGCATTTTAGAGAAAAAGATGCTCAAACAAAACAGGCAAAAACGTTCAGGCTGGAGGAAGATGCTAAATTCTTGTTGATTTTCTGTCAAGAGGAGATGCAAAGTGTGAGCTACTGCCTGGCCTCCCCCCTCCTTGTACAGCACGGCGTAAGCTAGAGCAAGTCATGTGTGGCGTAATGACTTGTTGAAGATGCGGTTCCCTCTGGGCGCACTGTAGCAGTTAATTATTAAATTGTTCTTGGGTTGGTGCAACTGATGCAGGAGTGAGCGAGCGAGGACAGAACACTATCGCTACCTCGCAGAGAAACAAGCTGAGAAGTTACCTAGAACTACCTGTCAGCCCAGTCACTTACCATCATTTGCGTATTAACTGCTACCCAGCTGAGCAGGTCTCCCACTCCTCTGCCAGGTCTCTGGTTGCTGCAGCATTCCACTGGTACCAGTCAAGATGGCGAGCCTGGCACCAAACCCGGACCAGAGCTGTCCTCTTTATACTAGGACACCAGGGGTATGGTACAGCTCGGAGCCTGGTGGAAGGACTTTCCTCAGTCTGTATGGCTGTGCTCCTGCCCTGTCCCTGGGAAGGGATAAAAGCTGTCTCCAGTCCTGCAGTGCGGTTAGGAAGAATGGGCTTTACCAGGGGTGGGCTTGGGAGGTGGATGCGTCCACTGCGGGAAGTGGGCTTTTGCTGCTAGGAATATTAGTGCTTTGGTGGCTCAGCCTGGAGCAAATGCACCACTCACAGTGGAGGTGGCCACACCATCAGGCTGCTGATGTTGCTGCACTTCATAGGGTAGTTGTGGGATGTAGGTGCCAAGGAGCAGCTGGTTTCCCTCCAGCAAGTGAGGGCCAGGGAGACCACTTCCCACCCAGTCCATGAGCCTTCCCCTGCAAGCCTGGTGGTCTGCCATGTGCTGGGCCACTAAGTTATTTGTTAAGCTTTGAGCACTGGAGCTAAGCAAAGCCCAGGCCTGTGTCTGTGCTGTCTTCAGTGCTCACTGTGACTGCTATTGTTTTGTGGTGCAGGACACGCACCCGCTTGCCCAAGTCAGCTGTAACTTGGCTCGGCATTGCTCTTCTAAGCTGTGAAGAGACTTACCAAGGCTGCAGGGCGCTGAATTCCTATCCAGGTGTAACAGGAATCTGAGCTGAGCAGCCTCTCAGACCTAGGCTGTTTCCTTCAATCCCGCAGCCTGTGCAAGGGTGAGCCCTGCGTTCGGAAGCCTAGTTAAATACCGCAAAGGGCAATTTTCTCTTGTGAGCAGTGAAGAGCTGAGTAGGAACAGAGGGTCTGAGAGCAAGCATGGGAGCCTGAGTGGTGCTTTCCATGGAGAGGCAGGATCTAGGACAGTGTCCTGAGGCTACCAGTGCCCCATCCACTATATAGACCTGCGTGAAGGAAAGTGACTAGGCCTGAGCTAGCCTCTGCATCAAAATTTTACAGCTGCACCTACCTGGGGGGCACCAGCCATTGCCCATCATTCAGGGAGACTGAATGTAGGCATCTCTCCCACACTCCCTACTCATTGTGCATGTGCCTGAAAACAGGACTTGGGTGCCTCATTTCTAAGCTGACTGTAAGCTCCACAGTTGACTCCCCCTATGACTGTTGTGGACGTGTTGATGGTGCAAAGGGTTTTAACAGAGCAGGAGCGAGAGGAGTCAAAGAGCAGGTGTTCTGTTCATGCACCGACGATAAAATGCTACAAGAGAGACCCAGGTCAGATGTGCACAATAAGGGGAAGGAAGAGCCCCCAGTGGAATCAGGGAGTTGCTTACTGCAGTGACACCTGCTTGCCTTTCCCCATCTAAACAAGAGGCCAAGTTCCCCACTGTCTTGCTGGCTGTGCTGGTGAGGGGCCCTGCTGCTGACTCAGGCTCCTCAGTGCTGTGCTCCCCATGGCAGGGTGTGGAGTGGTGCAGAGCCAGGCAAGCCAGGGGAGGAAGTGGTCTGTGCACAATTCAGTCTGCAGGGCTTTGCAGATGCCTCTTAGCTGCTTTGTTCTGTATCCAGCTGGCTTTAAATTGGGTTACCCGGCAATTTCCTAAGCATTATCTGAGTATAGCTTAACTTCCCTGCAAGCTGCTGAGCGGCTGCAGTCTATTGGATGTGACAGGACTCAGCAGCTTGTAGCACCGCACCCTCTAGTTCCTCCAGCCGGAGCAGAAATTACTTCCTGATAGTCTCTTCTGCGTCTCAGCCTGACTAACAAGGCAACCAAGTGATTCAGAATCTCCTAGGGTGATAACTGCGATAAATCCAGCCAGCAAGGGACACGGCCAGCCAGCAAGAACCCTGGCTCTGCACAATGGCAATGCCTGTACCCTCCAGGCTGCAGAAACGCTGTGAACTCAAGCTCAGGTGACATCCCAAGTGGGGCCTTTCTAGACACCGAACAAAGCAATGTGTTGGCCGTAGGGTTTTGACGCTGGTTTATTCTTCTGCTAGGAATTAAACAGCACTGCTGGCTGCACGCTAAGGTTTGCCAAGGGAAAAAAATAGCAGCAAATGAGAAAATGCAGCTCACCTCGTGTTTCTATTGAGAGCAGCAGCGGCCATGCTCCAAATGTACTGGCTTTTTGAACTGTGGTTTTTAAAAATAAAGATTTTTGCTGTTTTAAGTATTTTTTTGCTCAGAATAGAAATAAATCCCATTTTTTCTTAGGTCACAACATGCTTTCTTTTTCTGTTTTGTTTTTTTTTCTTTTAGGATGTCAATTCGTCATGCAAATTTTTATTT
Organism: Alligator sinensis; assembly: GCF_000455745.1. Taxonomy (NCBI): domain Eukaryota; kingdom Metazoa; phylum Chordata; order Crocodylia; family Alligatoridae; genus Alligator; species Alligator sinensis. The sequence goes on from NW_005842575.1 coordinate 176,355, forward strand.
GTTTTTATAAGTGCATTAACATTCTAGTTTGTACAAGATATTTTTAACCAGAGATTCTCCCCACAGTTCGTAGCTAGAGTTTCTGAAAAACTACATGCCAAAGTGACTGTTGAGTTCTTTTTGGAAAAAGACTACCTACATCATGTGTTTGGACTAAATACCATTCCAGGCTCCATCTTGCAGATGGTGAAACTTCTCCTCGACCCCCAGGGGTGGTGAATCCGATGAGTAACAGGAAAACGTTTTCTAGGAGAAAGTTTTGCTTCTGTCCAGTGACTGGCATTGTTGGGAGTAAGCTCCGTATCCCCGAACAGTGTTCTTACCCAGGCCAGGTGCAGCTTCATGGCAAATCTAAAACTGGTACCATTTCTTGTCCTTGTATTTCAGCATCAGCTACAGAGATGGGATATAAGCAAAATGACAGTGAGCTGTGAGCACTTGCTCTGCAGGTGATCCGGTTTGTACCAAGTTATTCTGTGCTATACCTCCACCACTGTAGTGGAGCTCTACCACTCCAGAGTGAGGTTGATTAATTGCCGCAGCTTTCATAATGTGATTGCCACTGCAAAAGCACCACAGCAGCATACTTTTCTGCTGTGAAATACTTACCTTGCACCCAAAGGCTGCTTTAACTTTCTCTTACGCCTCGGCAAAGAATGTCACTTACCCATCGTTTTTCACTGGGGAGATGCTTCTTGGGAATTTCTCTTACAGATCTCTTACATCAGACTAAATAGGAACTGCTAGAGACTTGCTGTTTGCTACTCCCTGGCACTGGTATACACTCGATGTGTCCTATCATCTGCCAGTACGAGCTCTCTTTCTTTCTCTCTGTATTTTACAGTGATTATCCTGTCAGAGCACTTTTCCCTCACAATGAACAGCCAATGACAACAGCCAATAGGAATAAAAAAAAAGCTCTTTCCTGGTGGGGGTCAGCTAGCTGGACCAATGGCTGGAAAGCCAGAATTACAGGTAACTATGCCTTAATGATCTTTTACCTAAGGCAAATTGTTTCTGCTGACTCCTAACCCAAGGCAAGACTGGATGTTGGCACTCTACTGTTTTAAGCAGTTGCATGCTAACCTGGCCTGTCTGGTGCAAACCAGTTTAGCACGACCATGCTCTAGCAGGGTCTGACACCCAGGTCCCTTTGCCTGCTTATTTGCCCCAGGCTCCTTCCCTGCATGCTGGCCTACATCTGTGCTTCCACCCTAGCTTCCCCTCTTCTGGTGGAGGAGATCGTCTACCACACATGGCCTCTTTGACATGTGTGTTTAGGATTGATAGTAACTTTGGCTCTTAAGCTTCCCATAACTGAGCATTTGGCAGTAGAGAGAATCTAAACAAGGCCCTCAGAGACAGTAATGAAATGGCCCTCCTCTTCCATTGCTCCTATTAGATACAAGGCTCAAGAGCTGTCCACTGGAGAGGTGCTGGGTTTCCTGTGTTGGCAGGAGGCACACAGTGAGGGGTCAGTGAATAGCGGGAACAGCCATCTTAATGGCAGGCACTTTGTGCCCTCACCTTCACTGAGAAGATAAGACCCAGAAGCAGTTCTGAAGGAACTTATGAAGAAAACTTCCCAAGTGTGGAGTGAACATAAGCAGAGCAGAAACACCTGCTTGAATTTGCAGAGCCTGACCTCGCCCTGAGGTAGGCAGTGCCCCAGGCTGAGTGCCAACTGCTTAGAAAAGACTGAGAGAGAGGATAGACAGTGTCTAAGACAGAAATGTTGCCCCGGAGTTTCCCATCATCTTGGGGAAGGGGGCAGAATTAGGTGGAAGGGCAGTGGGCTGCGATTGTTATAACGTTCCAGAAGCGGGGGCAATCTTCAGGGGCTCCTGGTCTGGGGCAGGGCCTTGGGATGTGCACAGGCCAAGGATGCCTACCTCATGGGCCTGCTTGGAGAAGGCTTCCGCGCTGGCCATCATGCCTGCCGTCTTCTCATCCAGCTCTCCCAGCCGCTGGCCTCGCTCCTCAAGGGCGACGCGTGCACGAGCTAGGTCTCCAACTACGCCCCCAGCGGCGCCTTTCATCCCTTCGATCCCGCCTGACCCAGGGATGAGCTGGGCGAGGCTCCGGGAGGCTTTCCCAGCGGTTGCCTCACCAACTGGAACGGAGACAGACACTCAGGCAGAGACAAGGGAATGTCCTCTTCCCTCTGCACTGGGCCGAAGCACTCGGTTACATTGCTGCTGACTGGCAGCCTAACCCTCATGGTCCAGCCAGGCATGAGAAGACCCCCCACTCCAGTACTGGGCCCAGCCAACTGGCCAGGTGCCCCTCCTGTTAAGGAAGGAGATGTTTTTGGGCAGAGAGAAACCAAACGTTCTTCAGCACTTTTTCTTCTAGCACAAGGGTGGGCAAAATCCAGCCCGTGGGCTGAATCCAGACCACAAGGCCATTCTATCTGGCCCACGGGGCCCCTAAAAAATTTAGAAAATTAATATTTATCTGCCCTTGGTTCCTGTCAGAAATGACAGAAACCAGGGGCAACAGGACCCAGGGGAAGCCTGGCAGGCTCCCACAACAGCAGGGCCTGCCTGGCTCTGCCCCAACAACCTGGGCCTACCACCCTGCCCGAATATCAGGTAAGGGAGAAAATGGGGGGGAAGGGCAGGGAAGTGGCCCGGGGAAAAACTAGGCAGGGGGTGGGAAAAGTGGCCCCTCGCCCACCCAGTGCCCAGCGCCTCAACCCCGTGTCTAGAGCTCCCTGCTGCAGCTGCCTGCAGCCCACGCAGGGCTGTCTGGAGCAGGCACAGGCAGTCCCAGGGGGGCTGTGAGTGGCTGCAGCATGGGGTGCTGGGCATGGGGCAGGCAAGGGGCCGCTTTTCCCCTCCCCCCCGCTCAGCACCACTTTGTAACTGAGCCCTGCAGCCAGCCTGGGCCCCACACCAGCTCCAGGCTCACCCGTTGGGGCTGTGCATGGTGGCAGCAGCTGTGGCCTCCCACATATGCCGTGCTGGGCTATGTTTGCTGCCATCGCCTGTGGGCTGCCCAGTGCACGAGCTCCAGGTGGGCAGCAGCAGCAGCAAATGCTGCCTGGCATGGCAAATGGAGGGGGTGCAGCTGCTAGCACTGGGGCCCCGCACTGTAGCCGCTTGCAGCCTACGTGGGGCTGCCTGTGCCTGCTCCAGACAGCCCCGCGTGGGCTGCGAGCACTTGCAGCAGGGAGTCCCAGCCGTGGGGCAGGCGAGAAGCTGCTTTTCCCTGTGGTCAGCACCAGCTTCTTTCCTGCCGGCGAGCAGGAGGTCAGGGCTGTGCATTGCCCCCCGCCTATACTGCAGGGCTGGGGGGCACTGGGTGTGAGCAGGTGGGGAGCCAGTGGGAGCACGGGGGCCTGCACCAGTGTCCCAGAATCAGTGCCAGCGGGGCCCAGAGTAGGATGGCAGAAGCACGGGGTCCCAGCTGGCAGGGGCTCTATGGAGCTGGGCCAGCTCCCCACTTTCCCTGCTGGTACAGCCCAGCCTGGCTCCACAGACCCTTGCCAGCCTGTGCCCCGCTTTGGGCCCCACCAGTGCTGGCCCTGGGACATTGGTCCCAAGACATTGGGACATTGGTCCCGAGATGGTGATTAGGGGGCGGGGCACCTGTCAAGGGGTGGGACTACCCATGCAGCCCTCGACAGCCTCCCAAACCGGGTAAGCGGCCTTCCACCCAAAATAATTGCCCACCCCTGTTCTAGCAGAACCTGGAAGGAAAATTCTCCCTCCCTTCTTCTCATTCAGCTTTTGTGGTTACACAAATGGGCCCATTCCTGCCTTATTCCTCACCCCCCACCACTTCCCTCCATGCTTAGGGCAGAGAAGCAGCTATGTCAGCACACTGTGTTTTGTGTTGTAGGAAGCATCACTTACAGAGCTCTTCTCTGTCAAAGTTTTGTCCACTTCCTCCAAACAGCCCCTTGAGAAAGCCTCTGTTCTGGGCTTCTGGTGTTTCCACTGGGGTAAACAAATCCCCAAGCATGTCCTGGCCAAAGGCAGACAAGAAAATGGGTTAGGAGCAAGCAAGGTCAGAATCATTAAAGATGGAGTCACTGATGTGGGCTAGTTGGTGAACACAAAGTTACATTAATCCTGCAGCACCTTGCATTGCAAACCCGGTGCTAGGTGAGCCAACACCTGAATGGCACTAGTCAGCTGGTGAAAAAATAAGCCAGCTTTCCTACTACGTGGAACAGAGCAGGTCAGGCTGGCCAGGGTTACAGCTGAGGGAATAGCGGAGGGAAAAAAGAATGGCGGGCGCAGCCTGTTGGCTTGTCTGCGCCCATTCCCTTTCTGTGTGGCTGTTTTAGTGGAGAGCAAGTTTTGCAATCAATCTGTGGAGGAAGAAACACTGCGGATGAGCTCACACGGCTACCTGCAAGCAGGAGAGGAAGCTGCGTTACCGTGCAAAGCTCTGCTGCGAGTGATGTGTTTTGCCCCCATCGTGTGCCAGCCAATGAGTTCCTGGCTGCTCTGTTTTCCTCACTGCTGTGAGCTTCTGCTCAGTGCTGCTAATGCTTAGGAAGAGGGCTCAGGACGGGCGCTGAGCTTCCACCTTGGAGCTCAGGTTTAGATGTGGCTCGTGTATGTACCTGCTTCTCAGCCAGCTGCTGACTTACTTTTCATGTGGTGCCCACTCTGTGCATTCGCAAGCAGGCCAGAAGCCTGGACCTGGGCGCCAGTGGGTCCCTATACCTCTGCAAATCAGGTTTTCTTTAGACACCCATTCAGGGAGTCCTCTCCCTGGTCAGTGAAGCCCAGTGCAGGGACTGAGTGGAGCAACCATGCCCCATGAGGTTCCCTGGGATGGAGCTGTGATCTCCCCTTCCTCCTGACTTCCCTTGTCCCTGCTCTAGGAAGGAAGCAAATGGCTGCACCCATTCTCTGCAGAGAAATCGTTTCCTTCCTGCTACAGTGCAGGTAGTGTTGGGTGGGCAAGAAGTGCTGGGTGGCCCCCTCTCCCTCTGTACAAGCCAAGACACACGTAGCCCTCAGGAAGTGCAAGGAGCCTCCATTGCTCACATGGCCACATGTGCCCTTCCTTGTCCGCTGCTCATCCTTTGGAGATATGTTCAATCAATCATCCTGGCACCAAGCACTGACCATGTGCCCTTTCTGCCTACTGCTTGTCAGTGCAAGCGTGCCTGAAACCTCAGTCCTGAGAGCAACAGAGCTCCACAGCCATTCCCACAGCCCCAGACATGCTGCTCCCCAAGGCCCAGCAAGGACTGGCAACTCTCTCTTGTTCAGTTTGCACCCCACTTGCTGTTAATCGTACAGCTGAGACCCTGCTTTCCAATTCTGCAGCTCATGCTTCTTTCCAAATAGCCCCGCGCTACCCTCCTGGTTCAATAAATGACATTTTAATTTGCATTTTGATTGTAAAACTCTAACAGGGTGAAGCCTTTTTGCTTGGCATAAATGAGTTTAATTAGACCATCTTCATAGCTGATGCATTTTAATGTGCAGTGCAATGGGAGGAACTTTCCTCATCTGGGAATCGGCAAAGCCAGCTTCTGTGGAAGCAGCTAGTGCAAATCATTCACAACTTGGTCTAACCCAGTAGTGCAGACAGTCTGGGGACTTTAGCAGGTTGAAATGTGGCCTGGCCTGCCTGCTCCTTCAGTCAATTTGCTAAGGCAGCTCAGCTGAGATGGTGGGGCTGTACTTACTGTTAGATAAAAGAAGCAACACTAAAACCTGGGCCATGCGTGGATCTTATGGACTCTACATGGTGGGGAGGGTCCCACCACCGAGGGGGCTCCTTGGTTCCCATCCACTTGTGCCCACATGCATGCTCCACACCTGGAAACACAGCAGTGGGCGTACACAGGCAGGTGCTCACACATGGTGCCAGGGCCCACCTCCACTCTGGTGCAGACAAGTCCCATATCTACCAATACAGACGGACACTTCCCAGTGCCAACCACTGGTCATTTTTCAATCCCCCATGTAATCTTAAAACAAGTCCTCAGAGCCGGGGTTTGGAGTATGCCACCTTGACACAGCAGACAGAACAGGAGGCACCAGAGGTTGCCACTTCCAATGAACTTCCAACTTCTAGCCAATAGCAGGGGGCTGGAGCTACAAGTGGACAATTTAACTGGGGAGACTGAGGACTGAAAACTTCACAGCCGCCAAGGGGTGAGTCCTGCAGGGCCAAAAGTGAATAATGGAGAAAAATGGTCTTTCACTGGAGCTTCACACTAAATTATTTTGCCACTGCAGGAAACTGGTTCTCTTTTCTTTGGAAGTGTTGGCACAAATGGCCACTTCTTTGCACATGTGACGCTGCCACTGGTACAGCAGGACAACCAAATTTTCTTGATGATATTTGGAGCGTAAGATTCCAACGCAAAAATAAAAGTATATCTGGTTTACGAGACCTGTTTGAAGAAAGGCGCAGTTATACTAGGTTTTAAACTGGAAAGCGGGGTATCAACAGGTGACATCATGAGAACGATGCGAGTGGTGAGCTCAAAGCACTGGTGGCACAGAGCTGCTGGCTGCAGTTGAAGGCAGCTGAGCCATTTGCAGCCCTCGTCTGTGGGAAGAGCCCTCCAGCACGAGGCCACTAGCCCTCTAAAGACCTTGCCACGTTACCTTAGAGCTAAGCCGCACTCTGGCTAGCTACATGTCTGGGGCCTACCTGTAAGTTGTCACACATCTCCTGGCTGTAGGTTAGCCGCTGGATCTCTGTGGGAGAGCTGAGATACAAAGCTTGCCCTTCGTTGGTGAAACAAAATGTCCGTGCTATCCTCATATCCGTTACAGGCAAGTAGTTGACATCCAGCATAGGGCGAAGACTGGGCAGGCTGAAGAGGAGCAGATGGTTAGGTGGAATTTGCATAAAGGGACTTTATTTTACTGCACACAGTGCAAACCCACAGGTGGCTTTGTGCTTTCTGGGAACCACATTTTGTAACTTAGTAATGTGATGTAACTTAGCAACCCACTCAACTTGGTGGTTAACTGCAGCAAGTCCTAAGTGGCTGAAGCTAGCTGGGCTAAATGGACATTATCCAGCAAGCAAGAGCTGGTACTTCTGTGATACACTCTCACTGTCAAATGCAATCTAGGCACTAGATGGTGAGATGGCTTTCTAACCCAGAGATCTTCTCTACTACAGCAAAACTCTTATGGCTTTCTTTGAAATGTGTGCACACTAAAAACATCCAGGTTTGCTCTACACAGGGAAATTACTGCCCCCTGAACTAGGCTGTGGATTACAGCACAGAAGTGGTTTAGGACTAGTCCCATCACCCCCCTTGTGGACACTCCTAATGTGTAGCCAGAGTGCCTATGGGCAAAGTCACTTGCTCCAGCTTCAAAGAGGAGCAATCTGTCTCCCACAAACAGATTGGGCTGACGTGCCCATGTGGAGAGTCACTGCAGAGCAGCCAGAGAGCTGCAAATTCACACAAGCTTATTGTGCAATATCCACCCCTGGAAACATGCTCCCTGCCCTGGATCAGCCTGCTGGCACCATGGTGCTGCCGCTCACCGCACAGCATTTGACACCATTGCCTTTCCCTGTTTTGCTACCCGACAGGATTAGGGAAGTACCTCAGTGTCATGATATGCCCGTTGGCGCAGAAGCAAGCCAGGCAGACGCTGTTACAGAGGGTCACCACGTCTGCTCGCAGCAGAAAGGATGTTTCTGTGATGTTATGAATGTAAAGGCATGTCTGGGAAGGCAGTGAGAAGACTTTGGCTTGTTTCTCTGAGCAGACGACTGCAAACTGGTGCTCGCCCATGTCCTGGGAGGTGGAAGGGGAGTGCATGACAAGTTTCCTCTTTCTTGTTTTCTCATTGTCATCTGTGCTGTTTGGATCTCTCCACACTTCATATGGTGGGTGGATCAGCGCTCCCATGCAGTCCAAGCATGCAAAGGTCAGCACTGCTCCCTTCAGCGTCAGAACCGTACCTGTAAAACAAGGTGCTCTCTTATGGGCACATGAGCTTCCACACAGCCAGTTGTCAGCACTGCCCTTGCACATCACCATGCAGGAGCATCTAGGCTTTCCTTTTTAGCACATGTCACAGAACGGTGCAACTCACTCCTCCCATTTTTCCTGGCTGCTGCCCTTTAAGACTGCTGAATCCATTTCCTGGGTGTTCAGCCCCCTCCACAACCTCTGTCACCAGTGTCTGTGGCTCTT
>NW_005842575.1:184534-205816 GCF_000455745.1 Alligator sinensis
CAGTCTGCTGTTCTCTGGACTCCCCCCTGTTCCTTAGTAGCTTTCTGGCAATGAAACCCCTAAACTGATCACAGTACTCTAGATGTGGGCACAGGACTACAACCTCTCTGCTTGGTGGCCAGATATGTCCATGCACGCAGCCTGTATATACATTAGCTTTTTTTCTGGACACATCTCCTTAAACTCACAATCAATCTGCTCCTACTGGCAACTGTAGGTTTTCCGTTTTCCAAGTGTCCCCTGTCATCCAGTGTCTGTTTCTCCTTGAGTTATACACTCAACTCTTCCAAGCAACCAAATTTCTGTTTTTCTGCCCCACTTCTGCTCTCTCATGCCCCCACGCTGCCCTTGTCTGTGCCTCCTCCCAATTCAATATCCATTGTGAGCATCATTCTTGCAATACTAAGATTCCTAACCGTGTATGAAACTCAGGCCTGCCTCATTTCTCAAACTCCTCGGTACAAAATGTTAGCTTTTTCAATCCTACCGCTGAGACTGTCCTAAGAGGGAGTTATGTCCTAGGGAGGCAGTAAAGGATTAGCAGTCAGGAGCTCTCAAGTTAGGGCTTTATTTCTGGCTCTCTCTTTAATACTGAAAAAGTCATTTATCTTCTGAACCTCTGCTGGCCCCTCTACAAAACAGGAGCAGCTCCTTACATCACAGAGGGCTTTGAGTAATGATTCATGTTGGTAACGAACTTGACATTCTAAAATTCATGTCTGTGTCAGACGTTATTAACAAAACTAAAGACGCCTTCTTCTAGAGATTACAGATATTTTGTTTACTATCTGTCTTTATTTGACTCCTGACAAACTCAGTGGCATCCCAAAGGTACCTTCTTCCTAGTGGGTAAAGTATCTGTTTTTGCAACCTGAAAAAAACTCTTCCGGTTTCCAGGTCCTTGCAGGGGATGCATGGATTTTTACACAAGCTCTGATCTTCAGAACTGACACTACAGGCTGCCGTATCTCTGTACATTGCAGCCAGCATTGCTGTGAGCATCTCTTTGTACCCTTCCGGCTGCACCCTCTCAGTGTAATGAACTATCATGGGTAAATATATTCACGAGAGCAGGGCTTTCAGCCACATGCCCTCCCTTGCTAACAAGACAAAGAACAGGAAACAAGGACTCTTACCACTCGGAGACACCATGACTGGCTCTGTCAGTCTTAAATCATCATTAGGTGGCAGATTGAGGGAGAGGATTAAGACCATACCAAGGCCTGTTCCAACCCAGAGACAGGGGGAGAGAGCAGAGTCATTCTTCCGGGCAAAGGACTCCATGAAGTACAAAGATGTGATTGTTTCCTTTGACTCCTTGTCAATGCTGGAGACACTTGAGCTTCGGGAACGGCTGAAGGAGTTTTCCCGGTTTTCTGTTTAGACAGGGCAAATACAACAAAGCAGATATGAGCGGGCAGGACCAGAGCGCATGCACATACATGAGCATGTATTTGCACAGAAAATGCAAATGCCTGAGTACAGGGATTATTTGGCTTGCTGCAAACTGGGTGAATATTTTGATGCTTGGTATTAATTTCTTGGTGGTGCAGAAATAGCAGCGTAAAGATGCAGTGGAATCTCTCCAGCTGCATGTCAGAAATAGCTGCTTATTACAGAGATTTACATAAACTAATTGGAATTTGCTCCAGTCTTGGCTCAAAGGACCTCTTTTAAGCTGCATGAAATAATTCCAGACCCACACGTTACAAATCCATGTAAAATTAAGCCATGTATCTTGTCTTTATGGGGCAGGAAGGAAGGGCTCAGTGCCAGCACTGCTGTCTTGTGGCCTATGTCTCACACAGGGGTACTACTTACGTTGAGTTTAGAGCAACCCTCCTTTGCTTGTGATACCAGCAGCAGCAGCTCTTGGGGAAGAGATTTTCTTGCCCTTCACCTGACCTTGGTTTTACTTATTGTGTAGGAGCAGGAACATCTCTTAATGCAAATCAATCCCACCTTCCTACTCAGTGGAGTGAAGTAATCATCACTCAGTTCCTGAGCCGAGTTAAGACAACAGTACAGGATTGAAGGCTTGGTACTAGGTTGAAGGCAACAGTGACTGTCAGTTAGGGATAGACACATACTGTCCCCTCTCCCAGCTCATGCTTACAGGGTGAGACCCCAAGGACCTTTTTCTCCTAATCCTGTCCCCTACAGCCACAGAGAAAAGCCCACCTCCATCCTCTCTCTAATCACCCTTCAGGTATTTGGAGACTTATCAAATCCCACCTCAGTCTTCTCTTCTCCAGGCCAAATAACCCTTGCTCTTTCAACCTTTCTTCATAACTCTCACCTCCCAGAACCCTAATCATTTTTGTTGCCCTGTGCTGGACTCTTTTTAAACTGTCCACTTTTTTCTTGAAGTGGGGGGCTCAAAACTGGACACTCCAGGTGAGGCTTCACCACTGCTGAATAGAGTGGAAGAATCACTTCCCTTGATTTGCAAATGATGCTCCTGTTAATACAACCCAGGATGCTGCTGGCTTTCTTTGGTAACAAAAGCACACTGGTTGGCTCATATTCAGCCTATGGTCCACTGTAATCCCCAAGTCCTTCTCAGCAGCACTGCAACCAAGCCAGTCATTCCCCAATCTATATGTGTGCGCACGGTTATTCTGTTCCAAATGCAGGATTTTTCACAGTCCTTGGTGAATCCAGTCTAGTTGCTTGTGGATCATTTTTCCAGTCTATCCAGTCATTCTGGAGCCTATCCCTGCCCTCCGGAGTGTCTGCAATTCCACCAACTTGGTGTCGTCCACAGACTTGCTAAGCATGCACTCTGCCAGCTGTTGGTTGAAGAGCTGCCCCAGTCCTGGATAGGCAGAGAGCTTGAGAATGCCAAACACCACCTTCCCTATACCGCAAAATGTATTTAAATATATTCCCCTTTAACAGGTAGCACTAATGACAGGATAGGGTAAAATTCCAATACAATAGTATTCAGGCTGCAAAAGACACAGGAAGGACAAATACGTCTGTGCAACCTGTGTAGGCGACATACAGAGCACTTAAAATATCTCATGTGCCATTTGCATGTGTCACAGGGTTTTTTCCTTCCTTTAAATAAGAAGAAATGTTCCTTGCTCTCGTGCAGTACAATTAACTAATACCTCTTAGCAGAATTGACATTAATGGGTATAATCTTGGGGACACTTTTGGGAACATGCCATGCTATTTTCCATTAAATACACTGCTCAGATTGAATTTCAAAAGATCAGCATGACACATCGCTCAAACTTTGGTGTCACTGAACATTTCTGAACAGAAAAACCTAACTTGAGAAAGGTCACAATCACTATGTGAGGTTCTCAGGCTGCTCTAAAACAAAGTAAAAAAACCTCTCCCCCTTCCTGGAGTTTCACTTTATTAACTATTATAAAATTCATTATAGGCCTCTCCTGGGGGGATGGGACCCTCCTCAGAGATCATGCTCTGAGTCCTCTCCCTAGACACCCTTTTGTTTTTTGTCCAAGAGTGGTATAAAAGCACCTTCCTCAGTGGGTCAGCAAAAGCCATCACAGGTTTTTCCAGCCAGACTGATACCTGCTAACAGGGAGGGCTGGTACAGGCAAATGCTGCCAGCTTCCCCCTAGCACTATGCAAAGGGCACACTCTCTGATTACCTTTCTGCATAACCTAACTCTCAAACTTCTGGAGTGATGGGAGGACCTGACATCTGCAACAAGTTTTTCTCCCTAGCCATGAGCCAGTATCAGGGTTTCTCATGGATACACCCTGGAACTCAAGATAGACCGAATGTCATTCCCTGCCCCCTCCCCCTTGTTTTATATAGGCCAGGCCCACTTACATGGATAGGCCCTGATGTCTCTGCAGACACTGGAGATCTATATGGACTCTGAAATCTCAAGGGGCAATCAAGCTATACTATACCCCCTGCACCACTGCCTGGGTGTACCAGTCCTTTGGGTGGGCTACCATTTTCCCTTCTATTTTACAGATTCTTTTCCTACTGGGAGATCCAGACCTTTGGCCTCAATGGGAGCATATCTCTCTATCCTCATAGACAATGAGGGAAAAGGGCATGAAAGTCTGGAGGCTTTTCCCCAATTTCTGCAACTGAATTTTCTTTCACAATCTGCTTTCTCAAGAAAGCACATAATAGCAGGGACTACAAATTCCCCCAACCAGCTGCCTAAGCCTCTGTATTCATTCCCTGCCTTGGGGTCCCTGAGTCTCTTCAGTTCTCTCCCCAAGAACTGCTCCCTGAACTTGTCCTACAGATCTAACACTGAGGTCTCTCCATCGGTTAGACACTCAAACACTCTGAAATGTTCACCCCAGCACAGACAGCAGCAGTATCTGTTGACAACTCCAAAGGCCTCAGAGACATCATCCCCTTCATGAACAAAGAAGAACTAATCCGCACTGGCAGCCCAGGTGAGTGACTGAGTTATTGAACCTGCGGGGCATCAGCTCCCAGTATTGTGGCTCCTGCTCCTTTTGGTCTCCTTCCCAAATTTACCCCCAAACTAGCAGCAGCTATAGTGTGGCTACAGTTTGGTCAGCTGTCACTTCTCCCAGTTCAAGGTTGCTTCCATTTTTGCCCTTGTGCACCTCTCTTGAGGTGATGTTGGCTGGCAGCACTAAGAAGAGGAGCTAGCCTCAGAACGTCTCCTCCAGGGAAATCTACCTGCTCTTCCTTCTCGTTTCCACTGATGCTAATAGATCTCCAGGTCTTTCCTGGACACCTGGAAAAGCAGCTAGAAACATGGGAGGAGTAGCGATGATGACAAGCCAAATCATTTGGACCTCCCAACAGGTGCTTCTTGTACTACAGTTTGCAAAGTGCTGGTGGCATTGGACCACAGGCACCTGAGAGCTAAGGTTTGCTTACCTGATACATAACTAGTGCATAGCAACATGTACCATGTACAACTGCTCTACATACAGTACAGTAGTATTAAATTATGAGAATCAGCAAAATAACTAGCAAGTCCATCAGAATGGCACTGCCCACTTCAGGAAAGACCCCAGTTGTCTTTCCTGCCTAGTGCAGCGGGGCTGGACCCAATGATCTTGCGAGGTCCCTTCCAGCCCCTAACAACTATGAATCTATAAATAACTGTGTTCATTCCCTCAGTGTTTCCTCAGCTCTGCTCCATGCCTGGACTGAGTTATCCAGACATGGTTTGACCAGCATGAACCATCTTATCTTTCAGAACATTACGCTGACTGCTATTTTACATTCCAGCTGTAAACAGGAGTTAGTTTATGGAAAAATGATGCTAATAAATAAAATCAGTGCTTTAACTGTGCATGATGTCACCAAAACATGGGACCTCTGTTACCCACCTCACCATGGCAGAAAAAAAACAGGATACTTCAACTAACATGCTAAAAAGGAAGCCATTTTTTTCAAGTCTTACCTTTGTCCATCCATGAGCAAGCAGTAAAGTGACGCTCGTCGTGTGAGAATGTACTGATTCCATGTAATTGCTGAAGCATTGCCCGTCTGGAAATGTAACCTACTGCCACAAAAATGCATGCATTGCAAAAGGACAACAATTGAGCCAACCATCATCATGACATTTATATGAAAGCAGCCCCGAGCAGTTACAATCCTAGCACGGTTTCCTTGGCTGACACAGTAGTCCTGCTGCAGTGTGCTGGTGACTTTAGAAGGAGGTTTGATTTTGTTTTTTGGAGTGTTCAAAAAATAATTCAAGAATAGTATTTTCTGTCTTTTAGTTCAAGTCTTTTGAAATAAAACCCAGTCTTGCCACCCTTGCTGAACAACCCTCTTAGCAAATATTTTTTTCTCTTGGCTTATTGGGAATAACACTGCAGTTTCCTCACTTCCCCATGCAGTTAAAAAAAAAATGAGAATGGTAGTGAAAATGAACGTGGGTGCTTTTGATTTATGCATAAGGGGAATATTCTCCTTTCTCTATACACATTTACTGATGCAAGGGCTTTGAAAGGGGAATATATCCCTGTATCATCTCTTCAATGGTGGTGTTATTGTGATTATGTCAAAATAATAGAATCAAGACTAACGAGGAAGCATAAAATCCTTCATTTTTATGGTCAGAAATTGTGAAAGCAAAAAGTATCACTCAGTACGCAGAACGCAAGAAAAATACCAATGACTAAGATGAACATTTTCACTGTATGATATACATTCACTATAAGAGACCTGCAATCTATAGTCAACTACTTACTGTTCATTTGTAGTTTTATAATGTGCAGTGTTAAATTAATCAATTTTATACTGATCTGTTTAAACTGATCTGTTTATAAATTCTGTTTAAGAATGACATCAATACTGTATACAAAACCAGGAAAATCTGGCAGCAAAGCTAGGCAGTCAAAAATATTTATACACTCCGTGTTTGCATATTTCTGTAAGTTCCAAGCCCTAAATCTGTGATATAACAGAAGCCTGTGACAATATCAAAATGCTCGCTTGTCAAAATTTTAATACATTTTGTTTTAATGAAGTCCACTATTTCATAAATATCCAAATTACTGATTTAAACCGGGGCAGATCTCAGATAGTGATTGTAAACAAACATCCATAAAATTAATCTCCAAATATTATTTCAGAGACAGAATCACCACACAGACATAGACAGGGACTGAACCAAATCACTGACGGCAATGCTTCAGCAACACAGAGGGGCAAAAGGATAGGAGCTAACATCACAGGGTATTCAAACAACAAGAGCAGTACACATATATCTGGCTAAAGAAACATCTCCAAACACATTTTACTATTGCCACTCTAAAGCTCCATTATGTTTTAAAGCAATGCACTAGAAAGCAGCAGAAGCTGTTTTAAGCACAAAAAAGTGCCAATGCAAAATTATTGGGAATTTTAGAGAGCCTGCTGGACTGATTCAGGCACATTTCCCTGTTTTGGCCTTTGGACTGCTTTGGTACGAATGTACCTAAATCTAGTATCCTAGAACCCGATCAGGTGAGATGCCCAGGCCTAACAGGAACAGGCCTCAACATTATTTAATAGTTGCTAAAGATATTTAACACCTTATTCTCCACCACATTGTACCAGTTGAAATTGTGGTAGCTCCAATGATTTCAATGGATTTATACTGGTGTAAAACGACAAAGGTTCCAGCTCTTTAAGAACATAAAAACTTAAGTCACAATGTTTGTTTTTTTTAATCTCTATTCTGCTTCCTCTAGAGTGTGGGTAAATTTAGGCCTGGGTTTTTGTTCGGCCTGTTTTAAAACCATAAAAAGAGACAGTGAAAGCAAAAATGCCATTTGATATGAAGCACAAGACGCAGTTATGCACTTTCATTGCAATAGGCACTTAGTTCTGTAGACGTTAAATACTGGTATTTAATAGTGTCTGTCAGTGTCTACTGTATGAGCCACTTGTCTTTACTGATATGATTAAAATGTTTTCACATTCAAAACAGTATGGTCATGATCTGAATTTAGGATTAAGGCACTTTTAGAATTTCAGCTGTTGGCATCTAGGGTTTTAATTTGAGATCTTATTTGATTTAAAGAAACAAACAATGTAGAGCTTAGGCCAGAGTCCGAAACTGCTTATCACAACCTAAAATATCAGCTCACACAATATCAATTTCTGTTTATGTTATGTTGTTTATATGGCAGGCATATTTTTGTAAGATTTTAGGTGAAGCACTCTAGGGTAGAAGAGTATATAAGAATGATAGAGGAAAAAGTTAACTCCTCATATAGGGTAGGAGCCAAACCATGTCATTTTGCGTTAAGAAATGCAGTCTGGAACATTTACAGTGAAACATAAGTTCTGATGGGTTTTTCACTTGCATACTTGTGTGTATTATACCTATTAGTATGTACAGAAACTATGAAATACTTCATATTTGAAAAACACTTGGAATAGCTTTTGACATATACTATTAACATCAGAAATATGAATACAGTTCCCCCACCTGTATGTGTATAACTCCTTGAGATCTGCTAATTGGAGCTTCAGAAGCACTAGGGAACTTCAACTTGAAAGAAGTTTTAAAATTAACTTGGATACTGGAAAACAATTTCTTCTTGTTACAATTAATGGTAGGCAAATGGAATAATTGCAAAATTGAAATACTCAACGTGCAGTGCAAAACTTGACCTTAGTATTCAATAAGTTTAGAATATTTCACCATCTTAATGTGGAATCATATAGAGAGTCACGTCAAGTCAGTCCTGAGGCTGCTGCGACAGTTGGTGCACCTTAAATGCTGTGCATCGTAAGTGATCCTTCAGACAAAATGACTTGTGGTGCCCATCTCCTCTTCAGGTATGGATGGCTGTTGGCTCAAAGGGAGCTCATCTGCCCCTTGACAGGCTTTGCTTTTAGCCCTGCTGGGTGTCCACACACCCTCCTCACCCAGGCTAGCCCAGACAGGGGCACCGGTTTAGTCACCGACAACCTGACCATGGAACAGGCTGTACTGGTTTACATGTACCAGATAGCCGACCAAGAGAGGCCAGGCCTGACAGGCATATAGAGAGTATCTTGCATTAAAGCAGATACTGGATAACTGCAGGACAGAATCATAGCCATAGAAAAATAGGCCTGGAAGGGATGTCAGGATGTCACTTAATGTAATCCTCTGCTCAAGCAGGCATCATCCCTGTCTAAACCATCCCAGATCTGAGCTTAAGAACTTGGAGTGAGTCTCCAAAATTCTCTGAGCAATTTGTATTGGTCCTTAATCACATGCATAGAAGCGTCCTCCTAATACCAAATGTTCTTAGTTAACAGCCTTCCATTTTTATTTACTTAAGAAATAAGGAAAATGGGAATCTGTATATGAGAAGAACCACACTGAGGAAATAGTCTCAGATCTTTTCCCCTTGTTTACTTAAACTCAAGACAATGGTGGGTTACCAAAAATTTTAACAAAAAGTCCTCCTTTGCCTGTGAAAATTCCCATGTACATGCCAAGAGGTGCACGTACTTTTACAGAGAAACAGGAGTGAATGGGAATGATTTGTTTGTTTTCTAAGGTAAACAAAAAAAAATTTTTCATAATAAAAAAAACCCAAGGAAGGATGCAATACCACTGAGCAAATTTACACCAGTGCACTTTGCTAGAAATGCTATTACTCTGCTTTGAAACAATTTACTGAATATGTAGCACAGGGCTCAAGTTGGGTAGTTTGTGATGGGGCACAAGGAGCATTAACCGATGTGCAGGCCCCCACTCTAACTCATGGTGTTTTATGTAAAGTGCCATGAGTTAAAGCCCCCCCCGCCATTGGCCTGTTGGGCTGGGTGCGAGGGAGGATTGAGCCTGCTTGCAGGAGCCCAAGGAGCTTGTCTGCAGCAGAGGACCCACTCCTTTCCCCCAGCCCCCAACCAAACTTGGTTTTGACTTGCACTGAGTAAGGTGGGACAATCATTTACACATGCAGTTTGAATGGCAATTAATTTGAATTAGTCTTGATTGTCCCAGGACAAAGTGTTTATTTGGATACTTTGTAGGTTCTTATGGTGGAACAATGGGCTCAAATATCTGGAGGATCCTGGAATAAAAGCCTTTGTCCTAGGGCAAATTAGTCATCCTTATTTGACCTGAGTTAGCAGTGGGCAGAAATGGAAGGACTTCACCAGACTCTGGGAAATCCCCCTCATCCCAATGGTGATTTGCTCTTAGAATTCAACAGCCTCTTCTTGCCCCTTCTTTCAAGTTTCGCAGCTTGTGCCTGTCCCAGGGACAACGGGACTAGAGGGAGACCCCGGCCCAGAGCCAGAGGAAATACTCACTTATGCTTCGCAGGAGGTGGGAGCAGTGGCGGCGTGCAGGCCGGGGAACCACCCGCGCGGCTCGTTAGCCGCGCTTTCATACGGCTGGGGCGGAGGACGTCAGAGAGAGGCGCCGCTCAGCGGAAATAAAACGCGGCCCCGAAGGCAGAGGGGGCGCGCTGTGAGAGGACATGAAGCCCAGGGGGAAGCCCGGGAGTGGAACCGGGCACCCGCAAGGGGCCTTGGCCATGGGCCGAATAGGCTGCAGCAGCGCCGGGAGCGCCGGAGGCTGGGAGAGCCGCAGCGCCGAGGAAGAGGGGCGAAATTGACGGGGGAGCCGGCAGAAGCTCCGAGGAAGAGCCCAGAGAGGAGGGAACCAGGGGAGCCCAGGCAGAGACGCCGGCGGGGCGTCGGGAAAGAAGGCCGCAAGGGCAAAGAGGGCCCTTGACGCCCAGTCCTCGTCCGGGGACAAGGAACAGAAGGTCCGCAACCAAAGGTGGCATTGGCCGGGGTGTAGGGGAGGTCAGAGCCCCGTGAGAGCCCGCCCAGGGGCGCTTTGGTGCTGGAGGCAGCAGAGAGGGGGACCCCCCTGCTGGGGGCCCAGCCGCGACCGCGGTCGGCGAGTTCCGGGGACTCCCCAGCGAGAGCGGGGCACATCCGGTTAGCCACCCGCACAAGAGTTGCCCAAGAGCGCCTTTTGGAGCAGAGGCAGGCACAGTGCCATAAGCATTCATCAAGCACATTCAAGTTATGAACCTGCATTTGTGAACATGGTATATGGCAGGGATGAGATCAGTGGGAGTAGACAGAACAGGCCCTTCCCAGGGGTGCTTAAGGCCTTCCCCACTTCTTTCTCCTTTTATTGCTGGTTACACCTGTGCAAAATAAATGTAAATGCTACCACAATTGACCTGATTCATGAGCTGAACTAAGCTTATGCCCCCTTGGCATCCTGATAGTTTTCCCCACTGGGAAACAAAGAATGTTTCTGTGCCCACTTTCTCTTCCACTTGCTCCAGACCCTACAGTGCTGGAGATGGAGAGCTCAGCTATAGCCAGCACTGATCTTGGAGGCATTGTGTAGATTAGCTGTCCAAGTTCCCGAGTTCAAGGTTTTGATAAACATCCATTTGATTGGGTGAGCCAGGAAAGAATCTTAAGTAATCATCAAACACTTGGGTTTTGTCTGTGGAAAGAGACAATAGTATCGGCATAGGGGAGAATGGGGTCTGTTCAGCCCACACATCCTGGTACTGAAGGCCAACATTTGCTGTCATCTATCTAGGAACTTTTCCCTTCTCACAGCTGCTGCATAATTTTCCTGATAAAGAAGGATCTGTTCCCTTCTTTAGGAGCTTGCTAGATGTTTTATGAATAGCAGCTATTTTTTAAATGAAGAGAAAAGAAAGGTTGAGTCTGTGGGAAAAGATTCAGGTCTAAGCTTTTGTGTGTAACTAGTGCAGAATCAAGGCCATTTGAAAATGCAACAGTCTGAGATGTAGAAAAGCTCCTTGTTGCAAAGCCTTCAAGTCTCTACATGGGGGGAAGGAAGCACTGAGATCTGATGATCTGGGGCAATAATAAAATTTAAAAGGTGTGATTTTCTCCAGGGCTAAGGAAGAATCTTAGAGGAACAAAAGGCAGACTTGGTTTCAACTCTATCACAAGGGGCCTGAGAAAGGTAAAAGCAAAAGGAAAGACCCTCGAAAGAAGGAGGCCTAACAGAGATTCCTGTAGATGCTAAGATACTTAAGCTACTGAACTGTAATTTATCACAGTTAGAATGTAACTTAATGACGGTGATAAATGTAATTAGAATAATTAGCAAAACCTGTTTTGGAGATTTAAAAAAATGGTCACAGAAGCACTGGCACTAACATATATGTCCATCAGCAAAGAGTTTAATAGCCCATGGGGGGAGGGAGGCGGTGCTCTTCTTCTCAAGAAAATAGCCCAGTGTCTTATGCTTCCTAAATATAGACTATGGAAACAGCTTTATATTTAGATTGAAAAAAAAATGCTAAGATTTCTTTGTGATTATAAGTGGCTTCACAAATGGATTTGTAGCCAGTCTGGTCAAGGTGGAGATAGACCCTAAGGCTTTGTATGCTATAATACAGAAACCCTGGTCCATGGCAATATCTAGCCTTCTAAAAATGATCACAGAAGTGCAAACTACTTATTGAATACAAACTGTAGGGCATGCGAGCAGCTTCTCATAGCAGTCATGCTATCAAAATATCTATAAAGAATGAAAGGAGGAAGGTGTATAACTCAAATCCTTCCATTTCCAAGACAAGGTTCTTTGGGTGAATCTGATATCTTTTATTAGACCAACTTAAATAGTTGGAAAACAATTATTAAGCAAGCTTTTGGGTTCAAAAACTCTTCATTAGGCTAAGGAAGTTTAAGCAGCTGGTGTGTGCTCTTCCAACTGCTGAAACTTCCTTAGCCTGACAAAGGGTTTTTGAACCCAAAAGCTTGCTTAATAATTGTTTTCCAACTATTTAAGTTGGTCTAATAAAAGATATCAGATTCACCCAAAGAACCTTGTCTGCCTATGTCCTTAGACCAACATGGCTACAACCTACACCGCTGTTCCATTTCCAAGACACATTTTGACAAGCTGAGGTCAGAAACACAAGATTACTCAGCCTTTCAAGACCGTTAGTAATTTTAGATGGATGGCTGGATGAAACATCCTTCAAGCATAAAAGTGTATTGGGCCTGTAAAAATGGAAATGTCATTGTATTTGTCATGGAATTCCAGAAGAGTTAATTACAAATAATGGCCCAACTTCCGTTAACAGTGCATCTTGGCAGCTCTTGTTGACTTTCAGTTCAAACATACCACTTCAAACTTATATACATTTGGAAACAGAATTTGTCTCAAAAAAAAAAGACTGAGGCAGCTTCAAGAGGCCTCTATTTAGCCCTACCAAAGAACAGCAATACACTTCCTACTGCCTTCTTAGAAGCACCTATTCAGGGCTTACAAGAAGAAGGATAAAAATCTTAGTTATAATACTGAACAAGGCTTTCCAGCCACAGACAAGTAACTGTGGAACAATTAAAAAGGCACACACTAAAAAGTATAAAAACTTCGGTATAATAAGAATGCCAGGTAGCCCCCCTGCAAGGATAAGCAAACAAAAGATGTAAAATAGAAAGTGACTGATATCTGCCAGTGTAACAACCACAGCATCTGTGACAAGGCAATATGCCATAACTAGTGCCTGGTTTAAGTCATTGGCCCAACCCACTAATATTGTGGCTTGATCATGGCCATTTTCATGCCCAGATCATGGCGCCCCCTTCCCTACCCCCAAGGCTCCTGATTAGCTGAGAGGGCAGGTTTAGGGCCAAGTTTAATTGCAACAGTAGAGGCTTTGCTCCCAAGGCCTCTGACTGCTGCTGAAAAGGGACAGGGGGAGGAGAAAGTTTGGAGATGGGTAGGGGAAGGGCTGTTTGCTCCTCTGGATAGGAAAACTGGGTGGCAGAGAGGGGCTGGGGGCACCTGAGGGCTGCCTTGGCAGACAGTCCTGGCACCAGGTAGGGGAGGGTTGTTTGTTCCTCCAGGTGGAAAAACTAAGGCATGGGGAGTTGGCGTATCTGGGGGCTGCTTTGGCAGATGACTCTGGCACCGGGGGGAGGGGGGCTGTTTGCTCCTCCATGTGTGTGTTCTCTCCCCCTGCTCCCAACCCCCAGTGTCCCAGTTTTCCAGCCTGGAGGAGCAGACAGCCCCTCCCGTACCTAGTGCGAATTGAAAAATACGATTTGCTATGAAATGCCACGATATGGGAGTTCCCCAGCAAGCAGCCATACTGTGGCATTTTGTTGCAACTCACATTTTTCAAGCAAATCACTTAATTTCATGATTTTCACAAGAAATGCAAAATTGCGATTTAAACCAGGCCCTAGCCATAACTAAACACGACAGATTGGAAGGAAGGGAAAACACCTGAACACATGAAAGAGGCAAGCAATTTTTTAAAGACATCCAGAATGCTCCTGATGGTATTTATGAATTGATATTGTTAACACCTGTACAATGACAATGAAAACCCCCAGGAGCAGCAAAGATAGCCTTCTAGATGGTACTTCCAACTCAGCAGCTAATGGGTTATTGCCTGTGCTATTGCAGAATCATTATAGTTCAAAGACAGTAGCTATTGACAAATATGCCGTCAAAGCAATTTCTGAGCGCTGGTTCACAGAGGAGTGTACATGCACACACACAGGGTTTGCCCATGGCATCCTACTCTTGTTCTTTAGGGCAGGTCTACATTGCTCCCCTATAGAGTCTAGGACCTCTGCCTTGACCTCCTGATCCTATGCAGCATATACCAAAGCCCAAGAATTGGTCACTGTAGCTAGCTGACTATAGCCCCGAGACCAGAGCAAATCTCTGGTTCTCTTTTTTAGGCATAGTCAGTTAGCTAGACTGATAAATTGCTGGGGTTTGGTACATGCTGGGCAGGAATGGCTTGAGTGTGCTTCTTGGTAGTTTTCCTGCACTCAGAGTAGACAGGCCCTTTGTGTCAATATTTTCCTTAAGTTACAAACAAAAATCATTTTGGACTGACGGTGCATATCTTACATAAAGAAACACATCTTGAGCCACTTCAACCACACTGAGATCATTGTCCATGCTTGGATCTCCCCTCTTCCATGTGGAAAGTGGACTTGGAGGATTTTGTAGCATTGTCTCTTAGGCCAGGAGAGAAGACATATTTACACTGATGTAATAGTTATACCAAGATCCAGAGTGGACAGACAACCAGGATACCTGCATACAGTAGCCACTATTACAGTGCCTTGTCAGCAGCTGGTGGAGTAGCAGTAATAGCTTATTTGTCTTGAACAAATGTTTACTTTGGATAAGCTGTGGAGAGACAACACTAGGCTAGCGACTTGAGGGAGGGCAGTACATGCCTGACAGATGGTCAAACTTTTCTCCCAAGTATACTGTGTTTTTTATTGTAGCCATGTTGGTCTATGGACATAGGCAGGTAAAGTTCTTTGAGTAGATGCGATATGTTTTATTAGACCAACTGAGTAGTTGGAAAAAAGTTCTTAGCAAGCTTTCGGGCACAGCCATCCTTCTTCAGGCATAGTACAGTCGAGACATCCTGCCTGAAGAAGGGTGGCTGCACCCAAAAGCTTGCAAATAATTTTTTTCCTACTACTCAGGTAGTCTAATAAAAAATATTACATCTACTCAAAGAACTTGGCCTGCCTATCTCCCAAGTATACAGTTGTTCCAATATAAAAAAAAAATCCCCCTGACTCTCCTATATTTCCTGGACCATCAAAGCTATAACATCACTGACCCAGTGTCACGTACACTGGTATGGTTTTGCCAAATTCTAGTTCTGCACCACACTTCTTCACTGAATTGAACAAAATTATACCAGTGTAAGGATTTATGTAATTTGTCTGCTCCTTTTTTGCACTAGGGTAAAGACTGATTACCCTAGTGTTAAAGTGCTGTCTATCTAGACCCGCTGTGGAAGACTCCTTCTGCGGTCTGAGATCTGTGCAAGGGAAAGATCCTGGGCAGGCCAAGTGGGCCGAGGTAGCCTTGCCACAGAAGTTTAGTGAAAATGTTAATACAACCCCATTCTGTGTCAACTAGTTTTATCCAAAATCCTTAGGAGTTCCTGCACCCAGAGGAAGGAGGCAGCTGGGCCCAGAGCTGGGGCAGGAGCCTTATTCCTGATGTTTGATTTCAAAGGCAGCACATTAAAAAAAGCAGCAGCGGTTCTCTTGCAGTATTTTTATCCCAGACAATGAATGAGAACCTAAAAATGAAAGTGATGAGGCTAGTTTCATTTTCTAATCTGAGAGCAATAAAAAAGTGTTATCTTATATAAATAATTATACAATACAAACAGCATCTGCTGCAAAATGTATGTTAGGTTGTAAAAATTTGGTCATTTTTAACAATCTAAGCTGTTATTTAGAACACAAGGAAAGGATTTTAACTTTAAGGTGTATAATTTTGAAACTCAGTTACAGTCACAGAGGACTCATTTAGGAAACTAAATGCTGAAGTGGAATTTGTTATACCAAAGGTTTCTGATAAATTACATGGTGCTAACGAGAAATATTTTAATGCACCAAAATGGAAGCAGATTTGTCAGAAGAATGAAGGGCAGAATTGTTCAGGATCAATAACAGGCTATTACCAGCTGGCAAGATTCTCTTCTTACTTGTCTTGTTAGATGACAAGTTCAGAAGCCAGTGAGCTTATTAGTGCAGCTATGAAAATAACACATGTATGAAAGCTGATAAGCCAGAAGTCATTCTGGAAAGTTTGTCAAGTTTAAATAGCATGAGAAGCATATGAGAAATACTGTACTAGCTGTCCAGTGACAAATGTTAACAAATGAAAAATCTGATCTACAAATTATTCCTTTGGAAAAACAGGCTCTGAAGCTGAGATAATAGTCAGAAGGCAGTGTCTTTTGGCTCAGGGAGGTATTTAAAAAATCCTACTCATATCTGAAAAGCTTTAAAGCTTTCAAGATCAAGCTAAATTCACCATCTCTCTGTCACTATGAAATATTTTAGTTGTTTCTTTCTCAAGGAGTCTGTAAAAGATCATATCATATATGAAGCAGAATAGTTTGAAGTAGCTAGATGAGCAAAAGGTTACATAGTTCTCCTTCCCAAGCCAGTCTAACTAATGGAGGGACTCATCAGAAGCATTTTAGGTGAGATATTTCTTTGCCAAAAGGATCCCCCTCAAACCAAGAGGCAAGAAGAATCAGCAAGATATCTGCAAGGTAATAAGGAAAACGAATCTCTAGTATAAAGTTCAACTGAAAAATAATGGATGCTCTGGGAATATGCAACTTTTTTCATTGTATGAAAGGTCAGATCAGGTTAAGTGGTTATTGTGCAATGTGGAAAAATATGGTTCGTTTATTATTTTAAGCATATTGGGGTTAGTAGATGAATTTGATTATCTTATTGAATCAATGATCCGGTGGGAGAAACAGCAGGCATTGAAAGGGGAAATTAAAGTCATTAGCAGAGACTCAGTGTAGTAGGAGTCCCCTTAGAAACAGGTATTCGACTTTTCATTGAAGGATGTTTGCTACGCATGACAAGCGCTTAAAGTTACTCAGACAGTAATCTGTAAAGACCCATTAAAAGTTCTTCTCACACCTAATAAGAATGGAATAAATACATTTTTACCAAATAGATGTCCTTGTTCTGACTTGCAAACACCATTTCTTTTTCTTTAATGTAGCAAGGGAATAAAATTTATACTCTGGTTCACCACTTCAGAGAACAGTCAGTCAGTTCTTGCAAATTGCATCTGCTGCTTAGTGTAGCATAAATTCCTATACTATGGGTGAAATATTGACATCCAATCAAGAAAAGCTTAGCACAGTTTCTTAACAGCTTGGCCAAAGGGATTTCAGTCAGTCTGAACTATAATGAGTTATTCTGGACAAAGTATTTGTTCTCAATATTTTCTCTCTCAAATCCTGTTGTTTTTTAAACCACATCACTCTCTGCTACAGCATTTAATATAAGCCCCCCATTGAGATAGGTCAAAGCAATGCATGTAAAAATCGAGATGCATGAAGAGCTGTTGAGTGTCATTCATTCAGTGCTTATCGGTTACTAAAACTGAAAAGCAAAAGAGCAAATGCGGCAGAATTCTTTTTCCAGTGTTTAACCTAAATGCATGGACATAACACCCTGGGTTTGTTTCCAAAATGCAAGTCTTTTAAAAGAACAGTTTCATGCCAGTATTAACAAGACAGTATAAGTCACAAGCAGGCTGGTCATTTTAGTCAATTGAACAGCAGTGTTGTATGCATGTTTGAAACAGGTGTGTGCACATATATTATACATACATATACAAGCATACTCATATACATAGAGTTTATTGTAAAATACCCTAATCAGACTAGTCTTCTATTAACTGTGGTAGGGAATAATGGGTAAAGTTCATTTCAGTGACATTAGTGAGAATTAAAATATTAGTGATACCATTTCACTGACACCACCAACAATTTTAAATATTCTTTTGCTGTTATCAATGAAATTTCAACGATCCCTTACTGACAAGGAAAGTTAAATAATTATCTCTGGAATGGTTTAAAATTTTATCTGATAAAACAGATCTCTATTATAATTTGCTACTTACCAACTCAGCAAGGTGCCTTGTAATTTATTGTCAAAAAGTGCCATAGGAGAGATATGTTTTATTACTGTGACTGCTAATAAGAAATATTGAAAAAGCACTTGTGTGAATTCACAGGAGAGGGCTGTTATTATTCATTAACGGTATATAATAACCACAGATGTGTCTCACTCCAGACCAGAACTGAACCACTGATTAGCTTAAAGTGACATTTAAGTTTGCAGAAGGCTTATTTTTTGACCAGGGCTAAATATTTCATAGATTTCACAGACATTAGGGCTGGAAGGGCCCTCGGAAGATCATTGAGTCCAGCCCCCTGCCCCAGGGGCAGGAAGTCAGCTGGGGTCATAGGATCCCAGCAAGATAAACATCCAAATGTCTCTTGAAGGAGTCCAGAGTAGGTGCTTGCACCACCTCTGGTGGCAGTCTGTGCCAGGCCTTAGGGGCTTGGACAGTAAAGAAGTTCTTCCTTATGTCCAGCCTGAAACGGTCTTGGAGGAGTTTGTGACCATTTGACCTTGTCATCCCTTGGGGTGCTCTGGTGAACAGGCGTTCCCCCAGATCCTGATGGACATCCCTTATATACTTATAGGCAGCCACCAGGTCCCCCCTGACCCTGTGCTTTTCCAGGCTGAAGAGTCCCATGGCTCTCAGCTTCTCATCATAAGGCCTATACTCTTGTCCTCTGATCATGCATGTGGCTCTCCTTTGGACTCTCTCAAGCTTCTTCACATCCTTTTTAAATTGTGGAGCCCAGAATCGTATGCAGTACTCCAGCTGTGGCCTCACCAAGGCCGAGTACAGTGGGAGGATGACATCCTGGGTGGTTAAAAAATCTTTTATGGAACAAAGCCATAGTTTTGCTCACTTTACAAGCTGCAACATCACATTGGTGGCTCATATTTATCTTATGGTCAATCATGACCCCCAAGTCCCTTTCGGTCGTGGTGCTAGCAAGTGTAGCACTGCCGAGCCTATAAGCATGCTGCGAGTTTTTCTTCCCAAGGTATAGTACCTTGCATTTTTCAGCATTGAAAGTCATCTGGTTTTCATCTGCCCATTTTCTGAGACTGTCAAGGTTGGCCTGGATCACATCCTGTCCTCAGGTGTGGACGTTTTACCCCAAAGTTTGGTGTCATCGGCGAATTTGGCTATGTCTGCTTCTGATACCAATGTCCACATAATTAATGAAGATGTTAAAGAGTATAGGCCCAAGGACGGAGCCTTGGGGGACCCCACTGGTCATGGCACACCACATTGATTGACTTTCATCAACTACCACTCTCTGGGTCTGACCTCAGAGCCAATTTCCCAGCCATCAGACTGTGATGTAGCTGAGACTGCAGTTGGCAAGTTTTTCTATGAGATGCTCATGGGATACCAGATCGAAGGCTTTTTTTAAATCAAGATATATGACATCAATCTCTTTTCCCTTGTCCAGGTGATAGGTCACCTGGTCACAGAAGGAGATGAGATTGGTCAGGCAAGACCTACCTGCAACAAACCCATGCCGGCTATCCCTCAGGATGTTGCCATTAGCCAGTTTGTTGGGAATGGTCTCTTTGATAATTTTTTCCAAGATCTTCCCTGGGATAGAGGTCAGGCAGATGGTTATGAGGGGACTGGAATATCATACATTTGTTATATGTTCTTCAGAGACTATACCAAGGGAAGCTAACCTGCAGCACACAGGTCATAAAAGTTATGGGTGGCTGCCATGTGGGGAACGTGAGCCAGAATGGATTCAGGGCCTCAAGCCTTTGGCCACATGGAGTAGGGTAGGATGCTGCTGTGAGAGGACGTCACTGCCAAGAGCCAGGTCAGCCTGGTCCTGCAGCCACTGATGAATTCAGGGCTTTGGATCCTTGCTTGTCATTTAAAACAGTGATGGTTGCAGGACCAGGGAAGGGTTAGCCTGGCTCTAGGCAGCAACACCTCTCACAGCAAGCCTCCTGCTTCTCTGCAAGGCTGAAACTCAAGTCCCTGCCTCCACTGCTGTTACTGCAGGGTGCAGACCCTGTCAGATATGACTTTGGGGAGGGGGAGGGCTTATTTTATGGCCCACATGACAGAAAGATTGGCCATCTTGGGACTATACTCTGACTTTGTGTTATAGCCAGGTTAATGCTAAACATTTCAGCCAGCTGGGCTCTGTTGGTCTGCGGTGTGAACACATATGATCCCTGATTGCCACAGTTGTGCCAGCAGAAGCCTCTACTGTAGAAATCATTGTACTGGTAAAAAACTATACTTTTTTCTGGTATAACTTGTGTTACTGGTGGGCAAGGGTGGCTTTACTGTACTGGTGCAGTGCACTTTTGTGCCAATGTCTGTACTGGGACTGCTTTCTCAGTACAGTATACCAGCATTCCTCTATTGGTGAAACACTCCAGTTGTAGGAGAGAGCTTGGGTGTTTTCTTCAGATTATATATACAAAGAAACCTTTTTTTACACATGTAAAGAAGTATTTTTTACAATGAAGAAGTATATGAGCAATCCTCACCTTTGCTCTCTCTTTCCTATATAATGAGTAAAAGGACTGGAGTAACACACATAAATGGGCCTTACAAGATCTGAATCCAGCTGGGAAAGATCCCCCTGATGCAGAAACTCTTGAAGATGTGGATGGGCTACCTTATAAGGATCTCCTTGCAAGCCATGGTACCAGGGGCAAAAAGGAAGGGAATTGTTGGGGACAGAAAGGGCATTAATTCTCAATAAACAGGCAAAAGGCAGAGTAGATTCATCAGACGCTGTCAAAAGACATGCACAGAGCAGTATATAGAATGGAGAGTGATTTGAATACAAAAGATAGGAAGGTAGAAAGAATGAATTAAAACTGATCTGATGTTAGCTCCAGAAAGACAAAAAGGCTTGTGGCAGAACACCTGAACCTCCCTGGCCACTCCATCACTGACCTCAGGGTAGCTGTTCATAGGCAGCAAACTTTTAAAGACTGATTTGAACTGGAAATTATGGAACAAGAAATCATCCACAGATTGTGGATTGTGTTAATTATAGTATAAACAGGGACTATAGATTCTTATCCCATTACCTGGATTAGCTTTTGTGAACTCTTTGTTCCTATGGCTTCTTGCTTGTATGCCTCTTCCAGCACTGCCCTCCTCCCGCTTTCCCTCCCCATCTTCCTCTCACTTCCTATTTTTTGCATTCAGACCACTCTTTTCATTCTATACACTGCTCTGTGCACATCCTTCCACACCATTTGATGATGTAAGCTCCAGCTCATGAAAGCTTCTGCTATCTCTCTCTCTAATTTAGTTAGTCTATCAAGGTACAAATCTGCCCAGCCTTATAGATTCATAGATGCTAGGGTCGGAAGGGACCTCAATAGATCATCGAGTCCGACCCCCTGCATAAGCAGGAAAGAGT
>NW_005842575.1:206447-246158 GCF_000455745.1 Alligator sinensis
CTATTCGTCATGCATCTGCTGATGCACGATAAAGTGCCATTGGCTTTTCTGATGGCTTCGTCACACTGTCGACTCATGTTCATCTTGGAGTCCACTAGGACTCCAAGGTCCCTTTCCACTTCCGTGCCACCCAGCAGGTCATTCCCTAGGCTGTAGGTGTGCCAGACATTTTTCCTCCCTAGGTGCAGCACTTTGCATTTCTCCTTGTTGAACTGCATTCTGTTGTTTTCTACCCATTTGTCCAACCTGTCCAGGTCTGCTTGTAGTTGTTCCCTGCCCTCCAGCATGTCCACTTCTCCCCATAGGTTTGTGTCATCTGCAAACTTGGACAGAGTACATTTCACTCCCTCGTCCAAGTCACTGATGAAGACATTAAAGAGTATCGGTCCAAGGACCAAGCCCTGCGGGACCCCACTGCCCACACCCTTCCAGGTCGAAACCGACCCATCTACCACGACTCTCTGGGTGCGACCCTCCAGCCAATTCGCCACCCACCGGACTGTGTAGTCATCCAAGTCACAGCCTCTTAACTTGTTCACCAGTATGGGGTGGGATACCGTATCGAAGGCCTTCCTGAAGTCCAAGTATATGACATCCACCCCTCCTCCTGTGTCCAGGCATTTCGTAACCTGGTCATAAAAAGAGACTAGATTGGTCAGGCACGACCTGCCTGCCACGAACCCGTGCTGGTTTCCCCTCAGCATAATTTGTCCTGCTGGGCTCTCACAAATGTCTGCTTGACTGCAGACTAATATGGCTAACTACACCTCTCTGCTCATAAATAGGGACAGGCAACATTAAGCCACTGATGTCTTGTTATCTGAATTACTGTACATAAGCTCCTACAAGGAATTGCTTTCCTGGAGCAAAGCATCCAGGGGCATAAGGAAGGCAGGAGCTTAGTGTACCACAATCCTAGCTAGCACAGAGCTCAGCAGCAGGCTGGTTAGTAACAACACTAAGACACAGGGATCACTCTAATTCTAAACAATCAAATGAAGACAGCAGTTAGGAGCAGTGACTAAGACAGGGACCATGTTAAGTGGCGTGGAACTCCTTTGCTTTCACATCTTGTGCAGAAGGGAAACGAACACATACCTAATGAGAATGCTCACTGGCACCCACCTTCAGCTGTGACTGGTAAAGAAATCTCCATGCAGGCTGCAGACTGGGCTTTTCTGAATGGGGGCCTCCCTGGTCCTCGGCGATTGGCCTTCGAGACATCTGCACTGGAGAGTCGCTTTCCTGACCCACAAGTCTGGGATGTTGGGCTCGTACAGTGCCCATTCACATGGTCTGTTGTAAAAATAAAAAGATTCAAGGAAGAGTGTCAGTTCTTGCCTTTAGAATGTAGGGGAGATGAAAAGGCTGATGCTCAGGAATAACTGAAGGTGAATCCTCCCACAGAAAGAAGCATTTGTTCTGCAAGTACATCACAGGAACCACTCACTGAGTGTGTCTACTTGAGATGCTTAACGCACAGCAGACTGACTGACCGCACATTACAGCGTCAAGGCAAAACCCATGCAATTAGGCTAATGCATAGTAGTATTACTCTCCTGAGCATTAACCTTCACGAAAAAAGCAATTGCACTAATGCGCAGTAGGGCAGCCTACTGCACATTTAATTTAGTACTTCCTTTTGCAAGTACTATATTTAATGTGCAGTAGCCACTGCACATTAATGAACGTGTAGACGCACCCATTGTTTCCTTAAAAGAGTGACTATTTTCTACATATAAAAGGTGGCAAACAATCAAAGTGTCAGCCAGTCAGGCCTGACTGACTCCTTCTGTGCATCATTTTTTCTCTGGTGTAACTCCACTGACTCGACTGAAATCCAAGAAGAGGATCAGACCCACTATTTCTAGATCAAACATTACTGTGGATATTAGCTGTGTATGCTGGAGAGTCTGAGTCCCTAAGTGGTCTCTTGATCTATGCAGATAGAGAGTTCATGGAGATATGAGTGGTAATGCTTACAGTGAGTGTCAGTGAGTGTTGTGACTTCTAATATGCATAGCATGATTTGGAAAACCAGCCTGCTTTTTTGTTTCCAAAAATAACTAAGGATTATAATTATAATATAATATTAATAATATTATAATTATACTGGGCAGAGTTCATTGGGGTTCCAAATGATTGCAGTTAGCTACCCCAGAAGCAGATACACATGTGCAAATGAGGCTAATAGCTACCTGCCATTATTTGAGGACATTTGGAACAGGCCACCATTTCTTCAAGTGGTATATTCTGTTTCTATCATATATGTTTATTTTGCTCGGCAATAGCTCATATACAATGCAATGCAACATAAACTCCTTCTTCACCTCATACTTCACGTAACAGGAACATTACTGAATGCTATTTCTGCCTCACGATGTCAGGATCTGAACTTAAATAAACATCCTTTAAGCTATCGTGAAAGGAGTACTCAAGTGTGAGACAACACAGACAATGTTAAATTAAATTGGAATTGGCATTTGTTGTAACTGAATCTTAAATGCGAACATCAGAGCTGAATGAGTAGTTCACAATGAATAATTTACATGCCAAATTCCACCTCCTTCTCTAAATTGTGAAATGCCTTTGCCCTATTTGTGAGTAAACAAATCAAAGCATTTTAAATGTGCACGCTATTTCAAACCATTCTAATTTTTTTCCCACTGAATAAGTATTTGTCTGTAGATCATTCACATTTAGTGCCAGGTACACAATTTATATAGTAACTTATATAAATAACATATAATGAACAAAATACAAATTCAGAATTTGGCAACATGTACAATAATCACAAATCATAACAATGTCAATCTCATACACAACTAAAGTCAGAACTGGACCTTTTAAAATTTTGATTATTCAAATAATACAATTAGACTTTTAGACATTATATAGAAACTTCAAATTCCTCTTCTTTTAATATTCCTAAAAAATGATAAACTTTATACTTGGATAAAATGATTTTGTATATACAAAATTTTCCTATGAGAACATTTTTAAGATTGCAAAATCAAACACCCAAAAGTTAGTAAATGGATACATTAAGGCTCTCTATGAAACCTTAATTTGGCTTATTTGTACATGTGCCTTATGATAGTCTTGACATAGAGGATCACACATTATTTTCCCACAGAAAGACTTTCTAAGCCAGTGATTCTCAACCAGGGCGCCATGAAATCCTTTCAAGGTTGTTGCAGGCTGCTGCATAATATTGGCACTGCTAGGTTTTCAAACACTTACACATAAGCCCTGGGACTTCATATAGGTTTTTTTTTAAACATTGGTCAAAAATTCTGATGTGTTGTGAAGTCTTGGAGCTCTCCAAAACAGAATTGCTTTATTATTTTTCTGTAGTCAAAAACTGAGTGAAAGCTATGAGCTGGCATTTTCTGAGGGGACCCTCAAGTCTAACAATTTTGAGAACCACTGGCCTAAGCCAGTCAGTCCCGGTCTCTCCTCTCTCTCCTAGGTCTCACTTCAATTCTCTGCTCAATCAGTCCCAGTCTACCTTCCCTCTTGTGGCTCCCAATCTTTTTCTCCAATGCCCATTTGCAGTTTCCTTGCCCAACCACTCCCAAATTTTCCCAAACCAGCATCTAGTAGCAGTTTTTCTCTTCCCCTTCCAGCTCCCATTTCACAAGACCCATTGTCCCAGTCTATTCCTTTGCCTTCTCCCTGGTCTTCTGTATTTGAATCAAACTGCTTCCTTTTGCAGGCAGACAAGGCAATGAGAGTGCAGGATAAGCAAGTGCCCCCACTCCCAGCCTCCAAGTCAGCAGCGCTGCTGCAGGCAGAGGTAGGCACGCAGGGGTACAGCATGGGTGACTGGTACCTCTTGAGTCAAGGAGGGCACGTGCCCCCCCGACACCAGGCAGCGACCGGGGGGGGGCAGCCGATACTACTGGCTGGGGGGGAGGGGGCCGTGGCTGATCTCACTCAGCAAAAAGCAGCCACACTGCTTCTGGAAGTCCCACAGCCCCTTCCGGAAATGGTGCTGTCACTTTTGCTGGCAGCCCCGCTCCCTGGTCAGCACTTGCAGGGGGGGCACTGGTGCTTCCGCCTGCCCCCGTGCCCTCTGGCTAAACAGGGAGCGCGGCCTGACAGGGGGTGCACCAGCTCTCAGGGGGTGCACATGCACCCCCGTGCACCCCCTACACATTGCTACTGGGGCACAGGGTGCAGTCTGGTGGGCAGGCAGAACAGCATGGTGTGTCAGGCAGATGGGCAGGCAGGCACCAAGGCAGCACTGCTGCCACCGCACTGGCTGGTCCTGCTCTTCCTGAGCAGTGGCTGGAGGCAGGGGTTGGGTTGGGCTGGACACTACTTCTGCATGGGGTGGACATCTCCTGAATCAGGGTGTGGGGAAAGCACTGCTGTAAGCCCAGGTTGCTCGCTCACATGCGTGCGTGCGTGCGTGGTGCCCCTCTGACCACAGTGCCCTGGGCAGTTGCCCATGTTGCCACCCCCAAGGCTGGCTATGCACATCCCTTACACAACAGCCATCTCATCTCTCTGCCAAATTTCAAGTCTCTGCTCCAACATATTGGAGTTCTATGGCAGTGTTTCTTAACCCATGGGTCATGACCCAAAAGTGGGTCGCAAGAATATATGAAAGGGTCATGAACAGACTTTAAAAATGGATTATTCTTTAAAGGAGAAAAATGTGGGAAATTGTGGCTTTTCTCTTGCAGGCTGGCAGAGGTTCAGCCCTAGAGGGGCTGCTTGGGGCCCCCCACACCCCCCATATACCTCCCCAGCTCACACAGCCACCCCAGCCCCACACACTGCAGGGGTGGGGCCTGGAGCAGCGGTTTGGGAGCAAGGGGCACTGGGTCAGAACTGGTTATCAATGTTTACAAATGGGTCCTGGTACAAAAAAGGTTGAGAACCACTGTTTTGTGGCATTTCAGAGAAGAGGTTTCAAGAATTTTTTTCAAGTGGATAAAACTATACATTTTTCTTTAGCCTAATTCTTAGAAACAGCCAAACCATTTTTGGCTGAGTTTTTTTTTTTTAAAAGAAATCCACCTGAGGAAGACATGCAGCATGAACAATTTCAACCAAACCAGTTTGTGTGGCAAGATTATAAGCAAAAGAAAAAGGGGACCTAGGAAGGGTCAGACAATCTCAAGGACTAAGTTTTGAAACGTTTCTAAGTGAAATAGGTTTGGAAATATTTCAAAATGAAGTTGTTTCAGCTGGGGGACATACCTCCAGTTCCTGTGGCACCCATCTCCCCACTTCTTCCTTGCATCCTGCTTGAACCGCTTAATTGCAGTGGCTGCATAGAACTGCAGGTCTTCAGCTAGGGGGTGCTACAAGGGGTGGAGGATATTTTTTGGATGGGTGGAGGGGGTTGGGGGTAGCAGAGCTTCCCTGGCTCCCCATAATCAGGTTTCAGGATTCTCTTTCACCAGAACAGTGAGGTAGAGGGGTGAAGTGCCCTGCAGGAGCTGGTGTTGTCATGAAGGCTTTGGCTTCCACAATCACAGTCCGCTCTTTGGTGAGAGAGGCAGCAGTCTGCTGGGAAGAGATGGCCTCCACCTCACTTCACCAGGGAGGAAGCTTTTCTCAGTCAGAATGGCTGACCTGCTTGACCGGGCTTTAAACTAAGCTCACCGGGGGATGGGTGGACAACCACCAAAGCAAGCCTGCCAGGCAATACCTACAAAACCAACAGGTTAGGCCACTGAAGGGATTCCACTCCTACCCCAGCCCTGGAACAGTGTCCTCTGGGGAATGTGAGGAAGCCTAGGGCTCCCAATGGGATGCTTACGTGTCTGTACACCAATGCCAGGAGCTTGGGGAACAAACAGGAGGAACCGGTCCTCCTACTAAACAAGAAAGACTATGATCTCATAGGGATAATGAATACCTGGTGGGACTCCCCCTATGACTAGGCCACAGGTGTAGACAGCTATACCTTGTATAGGAGAGATCGTGCAGATAAAAGGGGTGGGGGTGTAGCTCTCTATGTTAAGGATAACTACACATCCCTGCAACCTGACATTGGTACCCAGGGAGGGTGACTAGAGACCCTCTGGGTTAAAATACGTGGGGAACATGGCACAGGGGACACAATGGTAGGAGTCTGTTATAGACCTCCTAACCAGGAACAAGAGATTGACCAGGAATTCTCCAGGGAACTGGCTGAGGCTACATGCTCTCAGTGCATGGTTGTCATGGGAGACTTCAACTACCCAGACATCTTGAGGGAAGAGCACTCGGCCGAATCCAAAGTCACAAAGCTTCCTCACGTGCGTGGATGAACTCTACATGACCCAAGAAGTCTATGGACCCACAAGAGGTAAAGTGCTGCTGGACCTGGTACTGACTAAAGGGGATGATCTAGTGAACAACCTAAAGATCACAGGAAAGCTGGGAGACAGTGACCACGAGCTAATTACTTTTACTCTCTGTTGCAAAACTGGCAAGTCAGTCAGCAATGCAGAAGTCCTCAACTTTAGGAAAGCTGACTTTGATAAGCTCAGGAGGCTCGTTGTCAAGGCACTAAGGGACCAAGACTCAGCAGGGAGAGGCGTCCAAGAGGAGTGATCACTCCTTAAGGGAGCAATCCTGGAAGCCCAAGGGATGTCCATCCCATCTCGGAGGAAAGGTAGCAAAAGGGCACAGCAACTCCCTTGGCTCAGAAGGAAACTTGTGGACCTCCTACGCCCAAAAAGAGAGGCTCATAAAGGATGGAAGATAGGAATCACCACAAAGGAGGATTACTCTGCACTGGTTCATACCTGTAGGGAGTGAACCAGGAAAGCCAAGGCTGCAACTGAACTCCACCTGGCTACACATATCAAGGACAATGAAAAGTCCTTTTTTAGATATGTGGGGAGTTGGAAGAAAAGCAAGGGTAACATTGGACCCCTGCTAAACCAAATGAGACAACTGACAACCAACACACAGGAAAAAGCTAATTTGCTTACTGGTTACTTCGTGTCAGTTTTTCATCAGCCCAAAGGGTCTACCCTGCCTAACAAGATGTGGGATGGCCAGGGTGAGGGTGAATTTATACCCAGCATTGGTGTAGACCTTGTAAAGGAACACCTTGAGAGGCTGGACACCTTCAAGTCAGTAGGTCCTGATTGACTGCACCCCAGAGTACTTAAGGAGCTGGCAGAAGTCATAGCCCAGCCACTAGCAAAGATTTTCAAAAACTCCTGGCATTCAGGTGAAGTACCTGAAGACTGAAAGAAGGCCAGTGTGGTGCCCATCTTCAAGAAAGGGAGGAAAGTAGATCCAGGGAACTACAGGCCCATCAGCTTGACTTCAATCCCTGGTAAGATTCTGGAAAAAATCATCAAAGAGTCCATTCTTGATAAGCTGGCTGATGGCAACATCCTGAGGGACAGCCAGCATGGGTTTGTTGTGGGTC
Source organism: Alligator sinensis (assembly GCF_000455745.1). Lineage (NCBI taxonomy): Eukaryota > Metazoa > Chordata > Crocodylia > Alligatoridae > Alligator > Alligator sinensis. The sequence continues at coordinate 213,838 of NW_005842575.1, forward strand.
GGTCTTTCCTGACGAATCTCATCTCCTTCTATGACCAGGTGACATATCACCTGGACAAGGGAGAAGATATTGATGTCATATATCTGGACTTTTAAAAAGCCTTTGATCTGGTGTCCCATGATCTCCTCTTGGAAAAATTGGCCAACTGTGGTCTTGGCTACTTCACAGTCTGATGGCTAGAGAATTGGCTCCAAGGCTGGACTCGGAGAGTGGTGGTCGATGGAAGCGAATCATCGTGGCACTCTGTGACCAGTGGTGTTCCCCAAGGCTCTGTCCTTGGACCTGTTCTCTTTAATGTCTTTATCAACAATGTGGATACTAGTGTCAGCAGTGGACTGGCCAAGGTTGCCAATGACACCAAACTTTGGGGTAGAGCATCCATAACGGAGGACAGACTGGTGATCCAGGCTGACTGGACAGACTGAAAAAGTGGACAGATACAAACCTGATGCCTTTCAATACTGACAAATGTAAGGTACTCCACCTTGGGGAAAAAAACCCTCAGTGTGCTTATAGGCTTGGCAGTGCTACACTCGCTAGCACCAAGGCCAAAAGAGAGTTGGGGGTCGTGATTGACCGCAAGATGAACATGAGCAGCCAATGCAATGTCGCAGCTGGTAAAGCAAACAAAACTCTGGCTTGCATCCATAGATGCTTCTCAAGTAAATCTCAGGATGTCATCCTCCTGCTGTACTCGGCCTTGGTGAGGCCGCAGCTGGAGTACCGCATCCAATTCTGGGTTCCACAATTTAGGAAGAATGTGGAGAAACTAGAGAGGGTCCAGAGAGCCATGCGTATGATGAGAGGGCAGGAGAATAGGCCTTATGAAGAGAGGCTGAGAGCCATGGGGCTCTTCAGCCTGGGAAAAGCACAGGCTCAGGGATGACCTGGTGGCAGCCTACATCAGGGCTGTGCATCAGGATCTGGGGGAACATCTGTTCACCAGAGCATCCCAAGGAATGACAAGGACCAATGGTCACAAACTCCTCCAAGACCATTTTAGGTTGGACATAAGGAAAAACTTTTTTTACTGTTCAAGCCCCCAAGGCCTGGAATAGGCTCCCTCCAGAGGTGGTGCAAGTACCTACTTTGGACTCCTTTAAGAAGTGTTTGGACGCTTATCTTGCTGGGATCCTTTGACCCTAGCTGACTTCCTGCCCTTGGGGCAGGGGTCTGGACTCGATGATTTCCCAAGGTCCCTTCCAGCCCTAATGTCTATGAAATCTATGTTGGTCCCAGAATCCCCTGCCCCCATCACATGATCCCTGACATCAGAAAGTCCACCCCTTGACTGGGAAGCACTGCCCCTCCACAGGGCCTGCCCTCATGATGCATGGCCCACCCCTAGGGCCCCAAAAGGTCTTCCCCTTAGGTCATGATGCACAGGCATGACCTATCATATGGTTGTGACCCCTCTAACAACTTGTCTCATCACCCTCAACTAAACAGTGGGGGTCTTAGGGGTGTTGGACCTCCCTGAAACTCAGGCCCCCACTTGATAAGCGCTGCTGCAGTACTAACCCTCATGGCTGTGGGGGGTTCCTGTTTCCAGTATTGCTGCTCCATTGTTACCACATGCAAACTCACAAGTTGAGGGGGGGAGAGGGAGTGGAAGGCATCTGGAACCTAGTGCAGCACCTGGAAGCAGGAGCCAGGGCACGGGGAGAGGAGAGGGAGGGAAGGTTGTAGGGGATGGGTCCCTCCCTAGCCCTGCAGAGACTGAACCTGCTATATGCCTGAGCCCTTGCTATGCTCTATTGCCAGCTGCAGTCTTGGAAGCTGGAGCTGCTGCAGCAAGTATCTCTTGCACAGGGGATGGGGGGGGAGGAGAGGGATGCCAGAAACAATGGCTTAGCAGGCCAGATCCATCCTGCAGGCTGCATTTTGCCCACTCCTGGTATAGGCAGTGACACCAGGCTCAGTTATAATGATCTAATTAGTTCCTAAGCCTTTCTATTGTGTGAACTAGAATTTGCCCTACTCAAAAATTACTATAAAGGCCCTAATTTTCCTTCCAATTGTTCTGCTGCATGTAATGAAGAAGAAGGGTGGGTGTTGTCTCCAATACTTAAAGAATTTTGCCTCTGGAACCCAAAATGTCAGAGCTGCAAAGATTGCTGGATCTCTGTAGCCCCCCAGGGGCAGCCATGATGTCACCAAGTGGTGTGGGTCTCTGTAGCACCCCAGGGGCAGCCATGATGTCACCAAGTGGTCATACCATTCGTACTTTGCTCTGTCTCTAAGGTAGCCTCAATATTCTTAATAGTAGTAAAGGCAGCTTGCCCACAGGTTTATGAGCAAGACTTGGTTTATCTTCCTGCCAACAGATCCCCACCTTCTCTCAACACTCCTCCCTGTTATGTGGGCTCTCCTGGCCTGTACGTAGCCCAGGGCACCTGTTGCCTTATTGGCTATTCATGGCCTCCGATCTCCCCTACAACCACACCCATGCCTCACAGGTGCTGCCAATCAGTTTTGTGAGCAGTCTGGCCCTAGTCTCATTTCATGCCTCACCAGGTCTCTATGCCCTGGTCAGTCTCTCCCCCTCTTGGGCTGTACTGCTGCTTGCACCCTGCCCCTGGCAGGCTCAAGCTTCCAGTGCCTCTCAGGCACCCTGGGACCTCCTATCCTCTTCTCTTAGTTCCTTCCAGTGCACCAGTCTCTGCCCCTCTTGCGTTATGGTCCCCAGGCCCCTGTCTCCACCCTTCCTGGGCTTTTGGGCCCTGACCCTGGTTCTCGCCTATCTAGGGTGTGGGCCCCTAGCCCTGGTCTTGCCCATCTAGGGCTTTGGACCCCTGGCCCTATTTTTTGCTCCTCTTGGGATCCTCAACCACTTGAGCTACAAGCCCCTAGACCTGGTTTTTGTCCTGCCCTGGGCCCTGTCTCCACCCCGTTCAGGGCCATGGGTTCACCCTGCTCTGGATGCTCTCTCCATCCTGCTCAGGACACTGGGCCCACTGACTCTGTCTGGCTTCAGCCTGAGCTAGGCTTCAGCCTTGCTTTCAGCTACCAGCCTGTTTAACCCAAGCTGTTTCTGGGCCTCATGCACCAGCACCTGGCAAAGCTCACAACAAACATGCATCCCTCAGGCACTACTGGAATCTCCTCGCATGCCCACTAATTCCAACCCAAACCACCAGTTCAAACTCAAACACAACATATGCACAGTCTTCAACTTAAACCTAAGCCTACTAGCTGGCTATTAAAACCCACCATTCATTCAGGATCCCTGTTCTCTACCAGCCCTCAGCTCCTTGCTTGTTCTTCTCAGATTTGGCAGGCTCTCAGTCATTCCTCCTGAAACAGCCAACTTGCAAAAGGGATTTTTTCCCCTTTGGCCTCAAGGGCCAGGCTGCCTTCCCTACCTCTAGCCTGGGGTCTATATGCCTCCCAGACCCTGCCCTCTTCCAGTCAGGCGACTTCCTGGGCTGGCTACAGGTGCTTCCTGATTTGGCTTACTGGCTTAACTCCAGGATAGCTTACTGCTGCAGTAGTAGCTTGTCCTGCATGCAGGGCTCTAGCTTATTTACTACTGCAGAGCAAGCTACAAGTACTGGCAGCAGGTAAATCCCTGGGGACCTGCTCGCTGGCAACTCATAATGAGCAGCCTTCCCCTCCTGAGGGTCTCCTAGCTGCTCTTTCATCCTTAAAATAACAGGAGCCCTAGACTTCTTGTTACAGAGTCCAGCAGAGTTTCACTGCCTACTGCCACCCCCAGTGCCTTCCTAGGGGTGCAGAGAGGGAACAGAATGCCACATCTACCATCATTAACATTTTCGATGGAGTCCCTGGGCAGCTGAGATGGTGAAACTCTTCGTACCCTTCACCACACACCCTGGTTCTGTATCAGCCTTTTGGAATATGCTAAATCTTCCATCCTCTTCATAAAGGGTAGAATCCATTTGTGTATGACAACTTTCACTTCACTGGGAATGTCTGTTTTATTATTACGTGGTTTAAAAAAAAAAAAGAGCCAAAAATTGTTACTCTTTTAAGATACCTATGTCAGGAAATGATAGATCAAAGCTGTTTATAAATATGAAATAATCATTGTTGTGAAGTGCAATATAGGGACAGACATTGTCCATTCGACTACCTTTGATTTCCCCATTAGATGCAACAAGGGCTAGTCAGGAGGGATAAAAAACAGCCCTTTCTCATACCTCAGTTTAAGCTAAAACCTGTTAGCTGTAATTAGTGGATATGAATTCCAACTACTGATACAAAGCACATCATTTTGACCCAGGTAGGTCTGTATCCTATGGTATCAAGAGCAGTAAAATGACAGCACCATCCTGTACAGTTAAAGGCTTCTTTGTGACATGATGAAACCACCGCTGGTGGGATATTAGATAAAACAGCATGTATAGCATTATCGGTAATTTTTAAAAATATGAGTCATGCCTGGTTCATATGAAACCAATTTAGTCCTGATGAATAAAAGAGGAAAGAATGATTGAGTTTAACTGCATTTTTTAAAGGAATTTAGATCTGTACTGCATAAGGAAATGGCTCCGTAGGAGGCACAATATTCATGGTCCTTATGGTAGCTTGCAATGCATAAGTATTAACTGAGCTAAGAGCAGATATAAAAACCGGAGATAATTGGCCTGATCTGAAAGATTTGTTCAACATTATTAGTTAGGGAAGTTGCCCAAATGTGCCTGAACTATTTATAGATGTCAGTAGAAACTCCTTTGGGACTGGGTCTTTGTTCAAGGACACAGGCTGACTGTTCAACCTCAGCAACAGCTATATCCTCATCTGGCTGGTCTCACTCATCAAAATTCAGCTTTTGTGAAGGGTTTGGTGCACACCTAATTATCTCCAAAGGGAACCTAGGAGGTGCCGAGGAACCAAAGGGAGTGAAAAGAATAAAATTTAATAGAAATATAAACAGTATTTGTAATCCCCTTTCTGCAAGAATTTTATAGAATAGATAAAATTCTCTACACCTGTGATATTATTTGATATGCCAGATTTTAACAGATTGTCTTCTACATTTCATATAATATGCCTGTTTGTCTCAATTTGTATTCAGGTGGCTACACAACTAAGATGCTCAAATTGCAAGGAAATGCAATGTGAATTAAGCACCTAATTCCCTTCAGTCTCTTAAAATCCCCTCCCTTCTATGTAAAGCTGCTTCTTGTGCAAAACATAAATCAGATACTCTGGTTTTAGGAAGTGCAGCAACTCCCTTTGGGAATTAAATTGATCAAAAATATATAAGCAATGGAGGAGGTTAGTGAGGCATTGCTAAAAATAAAATCCCACATTCATGCTTTAATACTATTCTATTCCAATCTAATCCAATTTTTCAAAGGCCACAAAACAGCAGCTGCCTAATTTTTGAAACCTGATTTTAGAGAAGACAGTGAACACTCTCAGAGGAGGCAGAAGAGTATCTGTGCATGTGTTGTGCCTCTCTAGCTCACAACAGCATCCTTCCATCTTTCCCAAGATCTTCCCAAAAAGTGGACTACTGAATAGAGATGAGATTCATGTAGTCAATAAAGGGAAGAACGATTTCAGTCACAGACTTGGTAACCTGATAAAGAGGACTTTAAAATGGTTTGATGAGGACTAGTGACATAAATTAAGAAGAAATATAGACTATGATAAGCTGGACAAAGAAAGGCCTAAAATCAGTGTGAGGCACATGGATAATTAGTCACAGGACAGACAAGAATGAAAATAGTGGGTCAGTCTGGTGAACCTATCAGATGCCTCTTTACTAATGCAAAAAGTATGGACAGTATATAATCAAAATTGTGACTTAATTGGCATCAGAGAGACTTGATAATTCCTGTGATTGAAATACTGACATAGGAGGTTACAGCATGTTCAGGAAAGACAGGAAGGGAAATAAAGGTTCAGGGGCTGCCTTGTAAAACAATCGTGTGTGCAATTAGGGAGACAGTCTATTCTTTCTTCGTTGTCTAAGTAGCCATTTTTTGATCATCTACATCACACATTTTTGCACTTATGCACTCAGAGGAATTCCATCCCTGGATGCACAGCCCTGTGCACATGAATGACTATCTGTAAATATGCAACTGCATGCGCAACAGCGACCCTTGTGGACACACAGTGGACCAAGACATCTGAAAATGGAATCAGCCAAAACACATGATTACCAGACTTGGCATCAGGAACAGAGAAGGGCTTTGTGACCATCCTTCCTTTATCCCTTAGCTCAGTGGCTAGGGCACTTGCTTGGGAACCTGAAAGTTTTTACCCAGAGGGGATTCAAACCTGACTATCTCCCACTTCCTAGCACATCACTCTAACCATTACAACACAGGTCAATCATTGCTTGCATCTTTCTTTATCACTCCTTCTGACACTGAGCCACTACCCTAGCCACTGGAAAAAATGGATGCAGGGCAGGGGCAGAGGAAGCTCCAGCCCTACTGAAGGCAAGAGCCCAGGCTACAAGCCAAAGTCCCCTTCTTTGTAGGCCAGCAACCACTGCACTGAGCCACACACCCTCTGGCTTGCTTTCTTTATTCTGACCCCACACACTCAGTGGCTTAACTAGAAGGAGGGGCCATAGGGGCAACTTGCCCTGGGCACTGACTTGGGAGGAGGCATGAAAAAACTGCTGCTGGTAGCTGCACATTCACATTCATAACAGTGGCAGCAACTGGAAGTCATCACTTCCTTTTTGCCTCGGTTGCTTGGCCACATCCCTATACTGCTGCACATATTTCCCACTTATGGCTGCCCAGCAGGCCAGCTTAAGAATGAGCACTATAGAAGCAACTAAATAATAGGTGACATGCTATGGTTAGAGGGCTGTGCTGCGAAGTGAGAGAGATTCAGGTTTAAACCTTCTGCAGGTGAGAAGGGCCCAGAACCCAGGCTTCCCAGTTGAGTACCATAGTCATTCAGCTGCTGGGAGGTCTCCCTTTCATCCATGTGTACAGGGCTACGTGTCCAGGAATAGAATTCCTCAGGCTGCATAAGCACCAAAAATGCCCTGCACGTGACCAAAGAATGGCCACTCAGATGGCCAGAAAGAAAAAGAACGTGTCCTTAACTCCAAAGTCCAGAACATAATGGGAGACAAACCTGCTGAAAGTAAAGATACATTAAAGACAATAGGGTGAAGATAAAGGGGAAAAATAATAAGTGATATCATGACAGGAATCTACTGCAGACCACCTAACCTGGAAGATCAGGTGGGTGAGGATTTTTATGAACATCTAATAGAATCATCCACAAAGCAGGACTGGGTGGTAATGTGGGATTGCAGCTACCCAAAGTTATACTGGGAGAGTATTGGTACTTCAGCAGAACAGACTATCAAATGTGACTGTGGAATGTGTTTTGGACAACTTGCTGATACAGATAGTATGAGAAAGGACCAAGAGGGCAGATTCTTCCAGATCTGATTCTGATCGAAAGAAATAAACTGGTTGAGAGTGTGAGGGTAGAAGACAGCTAGGGTGACAGTGATCATGAAATGGTAGTTCCTGCTTTCTAAAAAAGGAAGGAGAAAGAACAGCTGGAAAAAGACTTGCAGAAAGCAAAGTTCAATAAACTCAGATTTGGTTGGGAAGCAAGTCTGAATGAAAAAGTTCAAGAGAACTGATATTCATTAAAGAAAAAAATATTAAGAGCACAAATTTAAACTACCCAATGAAATGAAAAGATATTAAGAGGTATTAAGAGAACAAATCATCAGTGTTTCTGTGACCTGAACTCTTGAAAAATCATACAGAAAATGGAAACTAGGTCAAATGACAAAGGATGAGTAAAAATGAATAATATATGTTGAGACAAGAACAAGACACAAAATAAGATTTTACACGCTTTCAGGCATGAAAGAGTAACAATATTCTGTGTGCATTAAGATGACGACCAAGAATTGAATTGGTTTACTATAAATTGGGGGAGGAGAAGCTATTACAAGTTTTAAATGCCTTTTTGCTTCAGTCTTCACCAACAAGGATAATTATGTTCAGATGACTAATACAATTAGCAGCAGGGAGAAGGGGTTACGAGCTCTTGAGAGGACAAGATTAAAATTCAAAATGATATTGACAAATTGGATAAACTGTCTGAAAAGATGCAATTCAAGAGCAGCAAGTATAAGGTTCAACACCTAGACAGGAATAATAAACTGCACAAATATAAAATAGGGAAGGACTGGCTAGGCAGTAGGTATGTGCGAAGTGGGCCCTATTCGAATTGGATCAGATTCGTCTCGAATCAGGGACAGTGATTTGATTTGTTGATTCAGATCACTGTCCCTGATTCGATTTGGCCGAATCCAAATCTGAAGATTCAATGCTGATTCAGAGAATCAGCGATTCGGCCATAGACATAGTTTTAAATGGTTTTTCTACAAACCTTGAGGTAGCAGGCGCAGCTTGTGAATGCTGCGATGCTGGGGCACATAGAGCATCCCACAGGGGTGCAGGAGGTACCCTCCACATGCTTGGTGATGAACCCAGAAGTGGACCGGAAGTACTTCTGGTCCACTTCCGGGTCTGCTGGGGAGCGCATGGGGGGGGCCCCCCGTGCCCCTCCAGCTCGGCAATCAGCTGCAGGGGGACCCCGGGTGCCCCCCAGACTCAGGAGGCACCAGTCGCTGAGCCAGGGTGGAATGGGGGGGAGGGGGTTCCAGCGTGCTCCCCAGCAGACCTGGAAATGGACTGGAAGTACTTCTGATCCACTTCTGGGTCTGCTGTTGAGCACAATGGAGAGCTCCCCAGATGCATCGCAGCACTCAAGAGCTGCCTGCTACCTAGAGGTATGTAGAAAAAACACTTAAAGTTGTCTCTGCATCCGAATCTCTCTGAATCAATTCAGAGGGCTCCGATTTGATTCGGAGAGATTAAAGGGTCCTCTGATTCAATTCAGATTCAGAGATTCAGCCACTGAATCAGGCTGAATCTCTGCCGAATCAAATCAGGGACCGAAGCTTCACACAGCCCTACTGGGCAGCAATTCTGTAATAAAAGGATCTGGGGTTTATAATGGATCACAGGCTAGACATGGTGAGTCAACAATACAACACTGCTTCAGAAAAATAAATTAGCATATTGGGCTGCATAAACATAACTGTTGCAAGTAAGACATGTGAAGTAACTCTTCTATTCTTCTGAGTAGTGGTATGAGGAATCCATTTCTAAGCACTTGGAGGAGAAAAAGGTGATTAGTAACAGTGTGCATGGAATCACTAGGGACAAGTGATGCCTTACCAACCTGACTGCATTGTCTGATGAGGTGACTGGCTCTGTGGATGTAGGGAGGCTGGTGGATGTGGTTTACCTTGATTTTAGCAAAGCTTTTTATAAGGTCTCCCACAATGTTCTCACAGGCAAGCTAAGGAAGTATAGGCTGGAAGAATGAACGGTGGATAGAAAACTGGCTGGAGCATCAGGCTCAGAGAGTAGTAATCAATGGCTCAACGTCTAGTTGGCAGCCATTATCAAGTGGAGTTGATCAAGTGGGAACTGGCCCCAGGGGTTGGTCTTGGGGCCAGTTTTGTTCAATGAATACATTAACAACCTGGAAGATGGCACAGAGTGCACCCTCAGCAAGTGTGCATATGACACCAAGCTGGGGGGAGTAGTAGATACGCTGGAGGGTAGGGCTAGGATTCAGACTGACCTAAACAAATTGGGGGACTGGGCCAAAAGGAATCTCATGAGTTTCAACAAGGACAAGTGCAAAGTCCTGCACTTAGGATGGAACAATCCCATGCACCAGTACAGGCTGGGGGCTGACTGGCTGGGCAGCAGCTCTGTAGAAAAGGACCTGGAGGTTACAGTGGACAATAAACTGAATATGAGCCAGCAGTGTGCATTTGTTGCAAAGAAGCTAATGGCATACTGGGCTGCATCAGTAGGTGTGCTGCCAGTAGGTCAAGGGAAGTGATTAGTCCCCTCTATTCTGCACTGGTGAGGACACATCTGGAGTACTGTGTTCAGTTGTGGGCCCCCCACTACAGAAAGGATGTGGACAAATTGGAGAGAGCCCAGCTGAGGGGGGACACGACTTATGAGGAAAGACTGAGGGAACTGGACTTATTTAGTTTAAAGAAGAGGAGACTGAGAGGGGATTTAATAGCAGCCTTCAACTACTTCAAACGGGGTTCAAAGAGGATGGAGCTAGACTATTCTCAGTGGTGGCAGATGACAGAACAAGGAGCAATGGTTTAAAGTTGTAGCAAGGAAAGTTTAGGTTAGATATTAGGAAGAATTTGCTGACTAGGAGGGTAGTAAAACACTGGAACAGGTTACCCAGAGAGGTACTGTAATCTACATCCTTGGAGGTTTTCAAGCTCTTGGCTAGACAAAGCTTTGTCTGGGATGATCTAGTTGGGGCTGGTCCTGCTTTGAGCAGGGGGTTGGACTAGATGACCTCCTGAGGTCCGTTCCAATCCTAACTTTCTATGATTCTATGACCTCAACTGAAGCACTATTTCCTGTTTTGAACATCACACTTCAAGGAAGATGTTGACCAGTTGGAGAAAGTGCAGAAGAGGAAAAATTGAAAGAATTGCATTTGTTTACTCTAGAGAAGATAAAACTGAGATAGGGACACGATAACTGTCTTCAAATATGTAAAACATTCCTATAAAAATAGTAATCATCTTCCAAATAGGGATAAGACAAGAAGTAATGGGAGTAAGACAAGAAGTAATTGGCATTGCAGCATGGGAGATTTAGTTTAGACTTTAAGAACACCTTTTTAACTGTAAGGATGGTTAAGCACTGGAAACTATCTTCTACAGAGGTTGTGGAATTTCTTTCACTGGAAGTTTTAAGAACGGGTTAGACAAACCTTTGACAGAAATGGTTTAGGTATAATTCATCCTGATGATCTCTTTAGGTCTCTTTCTGTGACTTCTGTGCAAGATTTACAATTCATGATAAAATATATCCGATGTGATGTCTCACAGATGTCAAATAGTGCAGGGGCTACTGTCTGCATCCCTTGTGGCTTAATTTTGTCACATACTCCATGATGTTGCATCACAGTACAATATTGAACGTGACAGCTGAAACAGATTATTTTAAAACTATTTTTATTGTTTTTTGGTTTAAAAATAGGGTGTTATATATTGGATAGGAGGCCAGGTATGCCACATGAAACGTCAGGAATCTTAAAGGTTAAAAGCTGAGGTAATGAGGTGCTTACAAATTCACAGTGGTCACCGAGAACTTGGTAATTTAGGTACTTAACAGGCTAAGTAGTATGCACTTCAAGGCACAAAGAATTCTGTGGTATAAATGGTCTGAGGAATATTTGCCACTCTGTACAGGAAAGAGTCAAAGTTATGTAACACTAGTGAATCATCTGTTAGTAAGCAAGGGGGTCTGAGATACTAGGGTTATACAACACAAGATACCTGAAAAGGCCTGTTAGGCTATGCCTGAACCACAGACTTCTGCTGGCATAATTGAGTTGATCAGGGGTGTAACACCTGAAAGCTCCTCTACACATACAAATAAAAGCATGATGGGATCACACATGTGCACGGCAGGAGGCATAATTGTATGGATCATGCATTAGATCCCATCGTGCAAGCTCCTGTGGCTGGGTGCCTGGGTCAGTTGATGGCTCCCAGCTGTGGGGGTGCCCCCGGGGAGACCACAGTTGCTGCAGTTTCCAGTTGTGGGTGGGGAGGGGAGGGAGCAGGGGACCGTCACAGTCTCAGTCTCCCAACCATGGGGTGCATGAAGCCCCTACCTCCCCTGCAGCTGGGAGACTGCAGCTGGTGCAGTCTCCCAGCTGCAATTTCCTAGCCATGGGGCTGTGTGGGATGCCCCGTGCCTTGGAGATCACAGCAACTGTGGTCTCCCAGCTGCAGGGATGCATGAGAGATGTGTGGTTGGGAGCTCCCAGGCCTGGAGGTACACATGGACACCCCCAGCTGGGAGCTCCAATCAGCTGACGGGGCTCCTAGCCACAGAGGGGGTTCAAATAATGGCATGATAGGAAGCAGCTACAAAGTTATTACACATATTTTGTGGAATAACTGTAGTTTATTCCTTTTTTTATCATACTATTAATTGATTGAATTTATGGCCAGGTGACCACTAAGGCATGATTAACTGGTTAATCATGCCTTAAGTGTAACATGTAGATGGGGCCTGAATGACACAACTTCAAGAAAAGCCCCTAGTGCACACATAATACCTGCAAAACTGCTTGCAGAAAAAAAGTTATTTTATTTTAGCTTTACAAAACCCAACTTTGTGAGTCTAGCTGCATCTCTGGCACCAGTACTTGCTGATACAGTGTATCAGTACCTACATACTGGTAAAGGGCTTCTAGACTCCCTCCTTTTTTCCTTCAGAAATGAGGTGGATGCTAGATGCTAATGCCCTGAGGAAGAGGCACTGTGCCCAAAAGCTTATCTAACATGTCTCCCAACTACACAGTTGGTCCAATAAAACATACCACCCCAAAAAATCCTTTCCTCTTACAAATATTTCCTGGACTATCACAGCAGTAACAACCCTCCAGCCCTACTAAAAATATTCAGGTGCTTCACAGCATTTAGAGTAGAACATTGTGAATACCTATATGCAAAGCTGGAACCAAATTTAAAAGGACCAAAGCCCAAAATACTGGGTGTGTCTACACATGCACATTTACTGCACAGTAACCAAAATTACTGCACATTACAGGTACACGACTACATGTGCACACCTGCACTGTGCAGTAAATATGGCAATTTAGGCTGATTTGGGCATAAATTTGATCTCTGCATCATGCAGGTATCAAATTTACACCCAATTAGTTCATGCATAGATGCCTTACTGTGCAGTAACACTGTATGTCAACTGCCTTGGGACTAACTTTAGTCCCAAGTCAGTCCAAACACAGCATTAATGTCCCTTAATGTCTGCATGTGTAGATGCTGGCCTATTTCCACTTACCGTGCAGTAACTTTAACCTGGCATAAATGCACTTGTAGACACTTCCACTGACTGAGTAAAACTAATATTATTAAAGCATGCAAAGGGGAGTGATGAGATCATTCCAGCACACAAAATAATGAAAATCAAATAAAGATTATGAAGAGGATGTACCAGTAATTGTCAATGAGATCACATCTATGTTTAAAACAACAAGTGCTGAAATATTGTGATCAGCTCCCATCAGTTTAAATTTAAAATGAACTGTCTTGGTATCACAAAGCAGAACAGAAATTCTGTGACCACTACAGATCTAACTGCATTCTCCGGGCCCATGTTCTGAATCGGAAAGGAATATAAAACATTAGCTTGTTGAACTCAGTATTTCAAAAAGAGATACAGCATATACTAGACAAATACAACTGCCATTTTCATGATTAGAATGAATTAGAACTGAGGTTCTCAAACTGTGGTCCACAAGCTCCATTCAAGTGGTCCACAAAACAGTTCCGGAACAATTGAGAATATCTGTACTTGTAAGACTACTGATATTAAAATATGACTTGTGTGCTCTGATTTGCAGAAAAAAAAAGTTTATTAAGTGGTCCACCAAGACCCTCAGCAATTTTCAAGTGGTCCGCAAAAAAAAGGTTTGAGAACCACTGAATTAGAACATGTCCCTGAATCTGTGGTTCTCAGGCCTTTTAGGTCCAAGGCACCCCTCCATAGATTTAAAGCCCCTCCCAATAGACTTGCATCACCTTGGAAAATGTCAGCTCTTAGTTTTCACTGATTTTTTGGCAACAGAAAGATATTAGAGCAATTCTTCTGTTGCAAAGAATTCAGAACGATTACAACAAGTCAGAATGTTTTTAACACTGTGGATTCCTATTTGAAATCTCTGAGTTTATCTTATGAATCATATTTGCACACCTAAAAGTGCTAATGCTGCATGGCACTCTGCAGCACCCTTGAAAGGATCTGAAGGCACCCCAGGGCATCAAGGTACTCTGTTGAGAATCATTGTTCCAAATCAAGCTTTTATCTACACAGGAGCAAGGGTTGGAAAGCACCTGCAAGCCAGCCGCTGCATCATGGACAGAAGTTGTTGCTATACTTCAGGATGAGCAATTACTTTGGCTGGAGGGCCTCTTAATAAATTTTGGTGAACTGTTAAGAGCCGCGAGGATAGCTCCACCCCTTGACAGGTGCCCTCCCCAGACCTCTATCCCCTGGTCACCATCTTGGGACTGGACGTCCCATCCCTAACCCTTGACATTTGCCACCTGAAGTCCTGCCCCCTCTCTCTTGCCCAAGAAGTACTCTTTTTGGGAGGGGCAGGGGTAGCCATCTTAAAACTAGGAAAAATAACAAATCATATACAAAAAATCAAACGGCTATAACATTTTAATTTTATTTAAAAAAATATTTTGTCTTGATTTGTGTGTGTTGATGTAGTGTATATAGCAGCCATTGCATAATCGCTAAAAATACAGCCTTACTCTTGTATATTGCATGTGTGTGTGTGGGGGGTGTAGTTGGGGGAGTGTGTGGTAGGGGAATGGGTATGTGTGTGGTGAGGTGTAGGTGCCATGGGTGGAGTGTGTGGGTGTGTGTGGGGGGGAGGGTAGGGAGTGTGATTGTGTATGTGTGTGGGGGGCAAGGGTGTGGGTGTATGTGTGGGTGTGGGGTATGTGGTTGGGATGGGGGTGTGTGGGAGGGTGTAAGGGTGTGTGTGAGGGATGGTGTAGGTGTATGTGTGTGTGTGGGATGTGTGGTTGGGGCAGAAGGGCACGGGGGTATGGTGGGGGATGGGAGGGTGTGAGTATGTATGTGGGAGGTGGTCCTCAGAGTCCCCAGAGTGTGTAAGTCCCCAGAGCCACATGTGGTGGCAGCAAATGGAGCCAGCCCCAGCCAACCCCATAGCACACAGCTCCATGCTCCCACCCCCAGTCCCTGGCCCCATGTAGCAGCAGCATGTGGGCCAGCCCCACCTGGCCCCATAACACACAGCTCCAAGCTCCCACCTGTGTACTGAGCCACACATGGGGCAGCAAGTGGGACCAGCCCCACCCAACCCCATAGCATGCAGCTCCTTTACTCTTGCTCTCACCCCTGGCTCCATGTGGAGGCAGAGCACTGGGCCAGCCCCACCTGGCCTCACAGCGCAGAGCTCCCATGTTCCCATCTGAGTCCCTGGCCCCACATGGCAGCAAGCAGGGCCAGCCCCACCTAGCCCCACAGCACACAGCTCCTGCCCAGCCGCATGCGGTGGCAGTGTGCAGGGCTAACCCAACCCATAGTGCACAGGTCCCGCGCTCCCATCCAAGTCCCTGGCCGCATGTGGCAGCACTGTGTGGGGCCAGCCTGGCCCACCCCCATAGCATGCAGCTGTCCGTGCTCCCAGCCCCTTTTCCCCCAACAGGAGTCCCTGGCCCCTGGCCTGATAGGACCCTTAACTGAATTTCCACTCAGGCAGGGAGGGAGGGCTATGAAGTAGCCACGGGGTCACCAGGCAAAAGCCTCTGCCAGGCAGAAGCTTCTTGTCTCCAGTGCCCCCCATCTTGGGGCTGGGGGCTGGTCAGGCCAGGTTGGGGTGGGGTTGCTTGCTTAACAACTGGTGCTGCACCTCCTGCATGGACGCACCGGCTTGTAAGGGGGCAGTTGAGGGCCAGAGCTCGTGATAATTCTTTTGGCTTATGGAGGGGCCCCACAGGCCACATGGAATTGCCTGGCAGGCCATATTTATACACTGTAAAACAGACAGAAAAATCTTTAGAGAACACTATCCTCCGATTCATAAACAAAAGCTGTTGCATCTTCCAAGTTGTGCAGAACACATGCTCTAAAGCACTTAAGTAGGCTGAGAAGTTATTAAGACATCAGATATAGAAAGACATGCCTGTTTGGGTATGTTCACATAGTGCTCCATCACTTACAGAGGCTCTTTCACTTAAGCATGCCCTTATCCACATACTCACACTTGCATGACCTAACCCAAATACAAAGGATGCCCTCGAACTGGTTTCATCACCATACTTCTGGGTTTGGCACATGGAGAGGATGGACACAGAGGGCATTATTACACGTGCTCCGGCAGGTGGGGAGGATGAAGGGGGCACTTTAATTAGTGAGCCACGTTAATGAAAAGCGTCCGAGTGTCATGTTATCAGTGTTCCCCACAAAGTGCCCCACTGCCATTTTTCAGTGCAGGGATACTGATACATGTGATGCTACAGTCTGCTGGAGCATGTTAATTT
The DNA here is from genome assembly GCF_000455745.1 of Alligator sinensis. Lineage (NCBI taxonomy): Eukaryota > Metazoa > Chordata > Crocodylia > Alligatoridae > Alligator > Alligator sinensis. Next base: position 229,985 of record NW_005842575.1, read on the forward strand.
CCGTGCTCCAGATTAATCGAGTCTACTGCGAGGTGCTGGATTTCCAGAACGTTGGGACTGGCGCCCTGCACATGTATAGGAGCCCTGAGAGTGGACATCCCCTTCCCCCCAGCTGTGGTAGGGATGTGGTAAAAAGAGACCCTTATGCACTAGAACAGAATCAGCCATTTCATGACAAATAAAACTGTTTTGAGAAAAATTTTCTTTTTGGGTCAGAAAATACTGATTAGACAAAAATGATTTTTTTTTCCACAGGAAATTATTTTTTTTGCCCACCCCTAGATACTAGAATTTTGAAAAATTTTGCAGCATGAACAAATTTTGAAAACAAAGTTTAAAACCAGTGGGACACTTCAGTTGGATACTTTGGAAACCAGAAAATCAGAATTTTGTTCAGAATGACACCTCCCCCCAATCAGTTAATTACTTAAAAATGCTTGCAATTAAACCAGTGACATTTCACTAGATTATCAGGTCATGTTCATTTTTAAGATTTTGATGTTTTTTCCTGCTTTGGCATGGGGATTTTTTTTTTAAATCTCCAAGTTTCACAAGCTGTAAAAACTGTTGGGTTTTTTTTGGAGCTCCAAAAATTAATCGGGTCTCAAAACAGCTGAGTTAGAAAAGCTGTATTTCCTTTGAGCATTTCCCCACTATACTTTTCTGTTCTACTTTCCCACATCTTTTCCCTCAGCAAAGCTAGCTTATATTAAGCATGGCAAATCAAGTATGTGATGGAGACAAGATTTTTCCTTGATTTCATTTACTGATTTAGATGTTTCTTGGTACAGACTCTGATAACACATGTTCACAAAAACATATGTGAACTTCCTGTCTATTTTTATCTGCAAGTATTTGAGACAGAGTCAAAGCCAACTAAATAGATAGATGAAGTAAAGAGGCAGAGTAAATTTTAGTCCTGTTTCAACACTTAAGTTATCAGGGGCTGAAATTAGCCCCTGTAAAGTTATTTGCAGAGATACAATTATTAAAGGCTACACCCTGGGTCAGCATTTCCCAAACCTCCTCCACCTGCTGCAGTAAAGCTCACTCCCTTTTTTTGGGTGCTTCCCTTCTCCCCACCTCCACAGCATCCTATGCCAGCCCTCCCTGCTCTGTGCCGAGGGTTACTTTCTTGTTCTCCTGCCCTCCTACTTCAGTCTGCCTCTGAATTTCATGTCCACAGACAAACCACGGAAGCAAATTCTGCAGTGAGAGTCGACTGTCGGTACATCAGGGAGGCAAGAGATCAGCCTTTGACTAGGAGCTAGAAGGACTTGGATGCTGTGGAGGGCAGTACAGACAACCGGTTCAGAGAAATGTAGGGAGGAGAAGCGCAATGTGCTTGAAGGATCTCACTGCAGCATGAGTAGGGTATTGTTAGGGGGCATAAGAGTACCCACATGATTTGGGGAATTCAGAATGAAGCAGGCAAACAGAGAAGACCTTGAAAGGTCCCCCCCATGTCAGCACCTGAGGCATGGGTGACTGGTGCCACCTTAGTTGATGGGGCATGTGCAACCTGGGGGGGAGTTCCCCCGCAGCCAATCTCACTGACCGAGGCAGGGGTCCCCAGCAGCTGATCTCACCAACCGGTGGGGGGAAGTGGCCACGGCACTCCTGGAAGTGGCTGTGGCACTACATCCAGCACTCCCACTCTCCGCCTGGCACTTGCAGGGGGGGCACTGGTGCTCTCACCTCCCCCCCACCCATTGCCAAAGTGAGGAGTGCAGCCTGTCAGAAGGTGCATAAGTGCCCTCAGGGGGTGCACGTGCACCCCCGTGCTCCCCCTATGCGTTGTCACTTACCTGAGGCTCATACTCTGATTGCCCACCCCTAGTTACATAATTGGATAATTCTCTAGTGTTGATAGATGTTTTCTGAGTCAGAAAGGTTTTATTTGTCTTTGATCCTTGATATAGCACAGAAAATACCCACCCTTGCCCATCACTTCTCATCTCCCTGTGCTGAAGGACCTACACTATCACTGATGCCCTAGTAGTCATGTGGGATTGACCAGGACTGTTCAGGACTCAACTGTGGGGATACTGTTGAACAATACAACGTATTTCCTTTCTTGGATGGGTGTAACACAGGGGTGGGCAATTATTTTGGGCAGAGGGCCGCTTATGGAGTTTTGGCAAGCTGTCGAGGGTGGGTATGGGGTTTGTGGGGGCATGTGTGGGAGGGAAGGTGGCTGGGGTGTGTGAGGGGGTGTGGATGTGGGGGCCTGTGCGTATGGCAATGTAAGAGAGGGTGTGGGTGCATGTGTATGCTGGGATGTGTGTGGGGGACTTGCCCTATGAACACGCCCCCCCCTCCCATTCCTGGTCCTGGTCCTTAAAGAGGCTGGCAGCTGAGCGGGGAAATGGCAGCTATGGGCGGAGGGAATGGGCAGTGAGCAGGCATACAGAGTGCAGCAACAGCTGGGTTGGAGCGCAGGGCCCACACTGGTGTCCTGAGGCCAGCACCAGCACTGCCTAGAGAGGGGCGGCAAGAGCACAGGACCCATGCCACCCTCCAGCACAGCTGGTGCTGAACCCCACACTCCTGCTGCCCCACTCTGGGCCTTGCTGGCGCTGGCCCAGGACATCGGCGTGGGCCCCATGCTCCCGCCCAGCTGTTGCTGCACTCCCATGTGCCTGCTTGCTGCTCCTTTCCCCCACCTGTAGCTGCCATTTCCCTGCTTTCTTGCCAGCTGTCAGCTGCTCCAGCACCACATGGCTCCCAGCTGCATGGCCAGACTGCAGGACTCAGGAGCAGCTGCCTGGCCCAGCCCTGAGGACTGGGGCAATCGCCCATGGCCCTCCCTGCCTTCCACCCTCCCTTCTGATCTGAATTCCCCTCTCAGGCACAGGGAGGCAGGAACAGCCCCAGAGGCCAAGGCCAGAAGGCTCTGCTAAGCATGGGGTTTCTGGTTGGGGGGGCTGGGAGGGTGCTGGGGGTGGGGCCAGGCTGGGCTGGACTGACCTTGCTTCTGGGCTGCTGAGTCCTGCTGGCTTCCCCTGGGCCCTACTGCCCCTGGCTTCTGTCATTCTTGACAGACAGCCAGGAGCAAATAAATACTAATTTTCTAAATTTTTAGGGGCCCCGCAGGCCAGATAGAATGGGCTGGTGGGCTGTATTTTGCCCACCTCAGCGTAACATGTTGTCTATGACCCCAGACCTTCCTTACTTAGGGAGCCATAGAGGGAAGGGAAGTGATTCAAGTTTATGGGTCTGGCAATGTGCTGTCTCTGTTACACATTAGGCCTGAGCAGTTTATATGTGAAACGAGTTTTTTTTATAAGGAGTTTCTGTTGTATATAGGTGGTGTTCATGTGCACTCTGTGTTCTATAGACTAGAATCTGACTCATTCTAAGGCCCTCTTTAAGCTGTAATGAGAGTGAAAGGGGGCCATAACTGAGCAGCTGAGAATTCTCATGTGGTGGACAAATTCTTGGATGACTAGTGTAGCTGGCTTGATGGCATTCCTTGCCTGGTATCCTAAAGGTAGAAAGGGACATTATTGAAGCATACTGATTTCCTGTGATTTCCAGCCAGTGGTATTGGCATCTTGAATGACATTATGAGCTAGTGGGTGCGTCTACACCAGCGCCCAACTGTGCAGTTGTTACCGAGCAGTCATTTAGTACTTTAGCAAGTACTAAATGACTGCTCAGTAACTGTTGATACTGCACAGTCCTGGCACCACACAGGTTGTTTCTGACTCTACTGCGCAGTAGCTCTTTGCTACTGCACAATACTGGAGGCATCACAGTTTGTGCTTGCCAATGCTATGGCGCTGTAGCTCATCACTACAGCAACATAACATCTCGTGTAGACACACCCAGTGTAGCCTAGATAGCCCCAAGGTTAAAAACAATTAATGATGACCTGGGTCAGATACTTCATGTTCTGGACCAGTTTCTTACAGCAGGGTTGAGAGAAACGGCTCCAGTCTAGCAGGTCCACCAGTCTGGATATGCAAAGACGAAAAATGTCATTAATAGCCTATCTGCCACATGGACTCCCAAGTGACATGATCAGTCCCACAGATTTCCAGAACAGTTGGGGACTACACTTACTTTGGGGGACTGTACAGTAAAAGCCTGCTTTTCCCACAGACCTGAAGAAAAAGGCATTGCACTTGAAAGCTTGTCTACACCTATCCAAGCCACTCAATTGGTCCAATAAAAGGTAGCACCCAAAAAAATCCAGGTTCTGCTGATAGCCACAGAGCCCGGGCTGCTTGCAGCAGGGCTTCCATCCATCTAGCTGCCTGCTGGGAGCAGCTGGGGCTCCATGGCTATCAGCAACTACCCAGAACCTGGGCCAGCTGCAGCCAGGAGGCTGCAAACAGCTGCTGCCTTCCTGCCCCGGCCCCAGCTGTCTCCCAGCCCTGGGCTCTGGGAAGGCAGCAGGTGCCGGCACCGTGCCCGTTGGGACTGGAACTGGGACTGGGCCAGGGCCAGGAGGCAGCAGCTGTTTGCAGCCTCCAGGCTGCAACCAGCCCTGGCTCTGGGTAGCTGCTGCCAGCCATGGTGCCCAGGCTGCTTGCAGCAGGGCTTGCAGCCCCCCAGCCACCTGCTGGGAGCAGCCCGGACTCCTGATGGCAGCAGCTACCCAGAGCCAGGGCTGGTTGCAGCCTGGAGGCTGCAAACAGCTGCTGCCTCCCCACTCTGGCCCTGGTCCCAACATGTGCAGAGGAAAATGGCCTTGCGTGCCATGCTTAGCACACGTGCCTGGGGTTGTCGATCCCTGGTGTGTACACACACACACACACACACACACGGCTCTTAGAATGAAGAAAAAAAGTATTTTACGTGTTTGAGTACAAACCAATTATTATAAATGTAATTTCAATACACATTCAACAATATTGAGAAATGAAAACCAAGTTTCTTAAAAGAACAGAGGTGGATCTCTGTATTAGTCTGAAGTCAGTCAGGAGGTAAGGCAGGGTGTACCTTAGAGACTAGTAGAGGCCACTGACAGATGCTCATTTAAATGTACGACAGCATCTGATCCCCAATGCCCGTAGTTGTGCCTCCTGCCATGCTTCATGCACATGGCAGGACACAAGATTTTGGGATAAAAGATCAAATCAGATGGAGTGCTGTGTGGTCCCAATTCAGCTGACAATTGCTGGCTGGCAGGGATCACACACACTGAAGCATGTTTGAGTCCTGGAACCAGCCGATTGTCACCAGGCAGGGACTAAACTGAAGCTGTTTGGAGACCCCAGTGCAGCCCTAACCCTGCCACAGGTTCAATTTAAGAAGTGATGGAAACCACGCAAAAATATTGCACATTGTGGTGTCATTAATTGCTTGAACATGTAGCTGGCTTACTATGCAAGACACGAATAGCAAACCAGTCACATCTTAAGTATAACGTCTGCCAGGGTCTTAGTAAAAGAAGTCATCTGTGGCTGCCTAATAAAATAACTTTACATTCTATAAATAAGTTGTGTGAAATCTGCAATATTTGTTAATAGATATCATTGCTGATCTCATTTTTTCCCAAACCAATTCATCTATGAAATGAGCCATAGTGATAGCAAGATTGTAAGTCTTCCTTTTGTGTTGGATAATTTTCCCTTAAAAATCAGGAAAATGACAAATAGTGATATTTTTAACACATTCATACCCTTATTAGCATGTCAATACAGGTATTTACATGAAGAACACACATTCTGTGGATATTCACATGCAGAGAATGCATTTGCAAACAGTGAATGAAAAAAGGTGCAACCATTTTCAAACCAAGCAGCCATTTAGAATACAAATATTTGTTTGCAAACAATATTACTGCAGTAATCAGCCAGTTCTAGCAGGATGCAAGCATTACAAAACTCTCTAATATTCACTCCACAGATTCTTTATATAATCACATCTGTACAAGGCAACTGCAGTTAAGAAATTATTGGAAAGAGATAATCATAAGCTGATACTCCAGTGGTTCTCAACCTGCAGCCCACAGGCTGCGTGAGGCCCAATCAGCACACTGCTGCGGCCCATGTGACATCCTGTTTAAAAAAAAAAAAAAGAAAAGACTGCTACCCATGGTTTGTTAGAGTCATGGATCTGGGTTTTCTGCTTGTCATGGAAATACACAGATTTCCCTTTTTAAGGAGAAAAACGCAAATTTTCACCTTTAAAGGAGAAAAACACAGGAAATAACAGGTTTCCTTTTGCAAGGAGCTTCAGGCAGCAGGAAGAAGGCAATCAAAGGCAGGGGGTGCCACGTGTATATGCACATGCGTACATGCACGTGGCAGCTAGGCAGCATGGAGAGCAGCTCCTGCAACTCCCTCCAGGTAAGTCTGTGTAGGGGAGGCAGGGCAGATTGAGGCCCCCACAGTGAGGGAGGCAGGGAGTAGAGTAGGGCAGTCCAGGGCTGGGGCAGGGCAGGAACATGTGGCCACGGGGCCTGGCCAGAGAGCAGGATGGAGCTACAGGCAACTCATTTGGGGGAGGGCTGGCTCCCCGTTGCTGCGTGCATTCCTGGGGACGGAGGCATGGGGGTGGCATGTGCCCCGCAGATTTGTGCACAGGGTGGGGACAGACGTGGGCTGCCCACTGTGGGTTTGGGGCTCCTGGACCTGCTGCCCACCCCCCCGGGGGCCTCCATGGCAGTGCAAGGTGGGGTGGCTCGGTGCCACTGCTGAGATATTGAAAGGAAATAGAATGATATTTTTACAAATACTTTTAAAGGGTAAATGGGAGGGAGGGAGAAGAGCTTTGGGGCTCAAAGGCAATACCAGGATTACATCAAATAGCTGCAAAATGGTGAGGAACAAATCTAGATTGAAAATTAGAAGATTTCTAACCATCAGAGAAGTGAAGTTTTGGAATAGTCCTCTGAGCTAAGTAGTGGGTACAAGGAACCTGAGTGGCATTAAGATTGAACTAGATGGGATAGTGTGATAGGTTACAGAGTTCTTGGTTCAACAGTTAGTATGGGTGATATGTGGAACCAAGTACTTGCAAATCCAAAGTTAGGTTATAGAGTTAACTCTGTTGCCATATGGAAAGTTTCAAGTAATCCCGTGCTTCAGGGCTTTTGCTGGTTACCTGTACGTACACAAAGGAATTTTAACATGACTGGCATCTGTGTTCTCTTTAACCTTCCTCTCAGGTTCTCAAGGTTTTGTTCTTCCACTCAGGGTTATACCAATAACCTCATTTGGGTTCAAGAAAGAATTTTTCCCCTAGGTCAGACTGATAAGGACTTGTGGGTGTTTTTGCCTTGCTAATTACTTCCCTATTGCTGATCTGTTGTGGCACTGGCCCTCTCCTTTGATTCAGTTTTGGCAAATTATACGTTGTTTCTGCTATCCTTGATTTTGTGTCTTTAGCTGAAGTTAGCTGTTTAGGAATCTTCGAGTAAATGGTTAGTTACCTGAAAACAAAGGAGCCTGGGCTCAGTGGGTCAGGAAGCCCTTGCTAGTCCTGTGTTCTTATTGTATAACCTTAAGTCATTTCATCTCTCTATTTCCATTTTCCCAATCTATGATACTTTCTACAATGGACTGAGTATCATCAAAAATGTTATTTTACATTAACTGGAGTTTTTCAATTACTACAGTAAGTGTAAACGTATGATTACAGAGTGAAGCTTCCTTCTTGCCAGGAGAAAACATAGTGACATATAAATTTAGTTTATTTCAAACAAATTGCAAGTACAAAAGCAGAATGCTCCTGTGAAGTTACAGGAGATTACAAGAGAAGACACTAAAATGAAAAGACTGTCTAGAAATATTTGCTTTCACGAGATACTGAGTATGCTGGTGTGAGACAGGAGCCAGCCTAACTAAACAGAATCAAAGGTGTGAAAATGAAGAAACAACTCCTAGCATAAAAAATTAATTTGTGCATGGAATGGTGATAAGTGGGGTTAAGAGCTCCATGGTAAAGTACAAGGGTTATGTCTACATTGCAGTCATATAACTGCTAGAGAAACAGCACAGTGTAGAGATGCGTGAGTTAGCTTGGGTACCAGCAGCTAGCTCAAGCATCTCTATACAATGCTGCCATCATTATAACCACAGTGCAGACCTGAGAAGTTACTTTACTTAGTCTCTTGCCCAGACCATAGACCAAAAATAATGTGATTGTACTTGCATTATATTTATTATATATCATTTTCAGATGCTTTTAAGCATTAAGCTCTTAAATAGAGTAACTATAGTGGAATGTTCCTGATGATGCAAAACACTGAACTTCAATGCATTGCCTTCACAAGAGCAAAAACTGAGTACTTATGCTGTGTTAGATAATACATGGCAGGGAACATAAGGTTAAATCCTAGTGAAAACAAAGCAATTGTAATTTTAACAAAAACTTTTATAGCAAGATAAGGCCAAACTCCAACATAGTCTTTACGCTGACCTGCTAACATATGGAAAAAGTTTAAACTGTTTTCCCTCTGCTTGGTACTACATGGGCACTTGTCCACGTAATCGGCATTTACCTACTAAAAATGTTCCTGGTTTAATTTTCCTTTTTTCGTTTATGATGACTAATTCAGTAACATGGATGTGATTTACCACATAATGGCTTATTATGCTATAACTAGTAAAACGCACTAGGGGGCACATCAGAACAATTTTACCCCCCTGCCCTTTCAGTACTACTTTATTGCCAGCTGGTGTTTTAGGGCAAGATTTGATGTTTTGGTTGGTTTATTTTCTTGGGTTGTGCTCGGTTGCTTTTCTGGGGGGAACTGCGGGCGGCTTTGCTTGAGAGCCATGGTTTTTGGGGGGATTTTTGAGTTTAATAAGCAGTGCTGCCCGCCTCCCTTGCAAAGCCTCCTGCTTTTATCTGGGCACTTTTTGCTTGTTGCATGGGGTGCTACTGGTTGGGGCAGGAAATCTTTTCACGCAAAGGTCTGCATGAGTGAGCCTGCCTACCTCCCCCTCGCAAGTCTGGATTGGCGTCGGGGATCTGTACTGCAGGCCTCCTGAAGGGGCTGCCCCCCTGCCCAAGCTTGGTCCCAAAGAAGTTCTTCCCCCTGCTTTTTCTGTATGCTTGTTGCACTGGGCACTGGCTGTGGGGTATGCTTAGGGCTACACAAGGGTACACAAAAGGTCTGGCTGCCCCTCCCCTCCCACACCTCCCTGTGTGTTGGCATCTGGGTATCATGTACCTAGGCTCACGGGTGACTGGTGCCACCTTAGTTTGGGGGGGGCACATGCCCTCCCAGTGACCACTCAACAACTGGGGGGGGGATCCCCCCTGCAGCCAATCTTGCTGACCAGAGGGGGGGTCCATGGCCAATTGCGCCAACCGGGAAGTGGCTGCGGCGCTCCCAGAAGCGGCTGTGGCACTTCGTCCGGCACTCCCACTCCCCGGCCGGTGCTCGCCTGCCCCCCCTGCCTGTTGCCTAAGTGGGGAGCGCGGCCTGTCAGGGGGTGCACCAGTGCTTTCAGGGGGTGCACATGCACCCCTGTGCACCCTCCACATGTCGCCACTGCCCAGGCTAAAGCCTGAATGGAAACATTACTATAGGAATTTTGACGTAAAACAGAAAGAATCCTGTGTCTCCTGTCGTTTGTATTCTCACATCAAAAAACAGGACTTTTTCCAAAGCTGAGAACCGGCGTGGGGGTGGCCTGGGGTTCTTATTGAGGTTGATTAAGATTCCTTGTGTACCAGGGATCCCATGCCCAGGACAGCTACCCTCAAAGTGGGGTTGGGGCGGGCCACTCCAACTCTCCCCCCCCCCCGTGATCACCACACCATGACCAGCATGAGCTAACACTGCCACCCCCTGCACAGCAGGGGCATGGTATGGGTTGAGGTGAAGAAAGAAACAGCCCAGCCTCAGTGAGAGGAATTTTCTTATCACTTAGTCTATTTGTAATGTTAATCTTTTAACTGCTGCACTGGCAGATCATCAGCACCTGCAGTCATATCCGCCCAGCCTACAGCCAGGTCCCTTCAGTACTTGTTCCCCCTCCTGTCCTCTTGCCCCTCTTATCTGGTACTCCTGTTCCTTCTAAACCTATTTTTTGTCCCCAGCAGCATGTTCCTATCCCCCTTTGACCACCCTCTGCTTGCCATTGCTCTGCCTGGCAGTCATACTGCTGCCTCTTTCTGGGACTGCAGGGGGCTGTGGGTCAGGAGTGAGGGGCACCAGCTGGGATGAAGGGGCAAGGGGCTGCAGGTAGGGAGTGAGGTGCACCAGCAGGGCTTGGGGGGGAAGGGGCTGGAAGGGCAGGGGGTTGCAGATCAGGAGTGAGGGGCACCAGCTGGGCCGGGGGGCTGAAGATTAGCTAGCAATGAGAGGCACAGGCAGAGGGCTTCAGGTTGGAAGTAAGGGACATAGGCAGGGTTGCAGGGGTAGGGGGGCAGTGGCTTGGCTGTAAAGCACGATCATATTTTCTGTGTGATTGTGCCTCCTGTAGGACTGGAGAGGGCCATGTCCCATCCCCACTAAGACCATTACCTTACAATTCCTCAGCAGAACCGTTAAAACCAGTTGAGTTACTTTGCCGAAATCCTGGAGTGGTGAAATCTGACAGTGCACTGTCCTATCAGCATTTCACAGTAACTTTATTTGCATGTCAATTCAGGTTTCCCCGCAGCTCAGGTTACAGCTCTCTCATCATCAGTCTGTGCCTTGAGGAAGACCTCCAAACCTGGCTTTCCAGGTGTTTGAACAGACACCAACCCAGTTCAGTAAAACATTCTGTGATGTGACTGTTCTGGGGCCGGCAGTATTATTGTTTTCTTGTTGCTTACCCCGTTAGGAATAGAGGAAGCCATGCCCTAGCAAGCAGTCCACAGAGACAAATCCCCATTTCTGCATTACCTTCCGGTACGCCAAAGGCCTATTCCATGATTAATTACCCAGAGCTACCCGACTTATACCACATGCACCCAATGTTATATGTTAGGGTTCTCACCCAGAATTGGCAAAAGCCTGCTTAGCTGTGACTTGCATTTGGCAACTCATGCACTTTATTTTCTCTGTTCATCAGTCAGCCACTTGCAAAATTCCTTGCCAGTCCCCCCTATGCCCGGGCCTGGAGCTGTGGGGGGCCCCCTCCTCACAGTGAGTGGCTTGCTCTCATCATTCACTGTTTTGGGGCACCCCAGGCCACATGCTAGGATTTGCTCCCTGAATTTCAAACTGCCTCTACTGAAGGTCAAGGAACATTAGCACCACCAAAAAAGTTGTATTTTACATTAATCTGAACCTTGAACTAAGTCACCAGTAAAAATTTTGTAAGTTTAGCCCCCAGAGTCTTGTAGCAATAAAAATTCAATTGATTTCCATGGATTACCGAGTAAACCCAAGTGGCACCTGGTGGTGAGACTGTTGCAAAGCAGGCAAAATCCCACTTTTGGGCGTAAGTCAGATTCACGTTGAAAATTTAAAATGATTAAAAAAAAAACCTCTTGGAAGAAGCTCAGGAGCTAAAAATAAGACATGTCGGAGGTGTTTTAAATTACCATGAACAAACCCTCCAACTAAAATGATAAAATCAGCTGATAACGTGGACACACAGATGAGATTTAGCTAGTTTAATGGCAATTTTTGTCATGTGGACACAGGAAAAGTATAACGTGGAATAAGGAGAGGTGTAACGCAGACAAGCACCTCATGATAGCACAAGGTAAGAATTCACTTTTTTAAAGTGAAGACATGGAAGGTGCTAAAAGGCAACTGGCCTATAACATTTAGCTATAAGCAAGGGATAGGAGGTTGCCTTTTTCCAAGTAGTGCAACTAGGAGATCTACAGCATCCATTGGGAGAGATAAAGACAAAATTGAAAGGAATGTCAAGAATGGGTGTTCTCAGGTTACAGCTACTTAGCTAAAAAGGCTGAGACTATTAATATACAGGGAAGTCTTTTCTGACCCTAGAATGCAAAGGGGTATCTCCATGTTCTGAAGAGTACACTGGATGCATCTACAGGAGATGCTTTACAGTGCAGTAGTGTAGTTTGCTGCACAGTAAGCATGTGTGTCTACACATGCACAAGCTTACTGCACAGTACACCTTGCTAATCGCAAGTAAATCTGCTACCTGAAAATACAAGTAGCAAATTTACTTGTGATTAGTTACTGCACAGAACCACTTGTGTAGACGCCCGACAGGAAGTAAATGTTCTCCCAGTCAGCCGGCCACCAGGGGGCAGGAGATTGCTCCCTGCCCCCTGGAGCTGCCTGTTGCTGTGGTGGGCTCTACCATCTGAGTTGAAGGGGGGGGGGGGGGGACTGTTTCCCCCTGCCCCAGCAGCAGACAGCAATAAGCCCCCTGCTCCGAGATCATGATTGGGAAGTGGGGCTAGGAAATCCTTCTCTCTGAGCCCCCGCATCACCACTGCAATCAGGGAATGGGGGCTGGGAGATCCTTACCTCCCAGCCTGAGCTCCGCAGTCACAGAGCTGGCACTGGGAGCTCCCTGCTGGCAGAGGCTGGAGAGCCTGTTCCCCACTCAGGTCCATGGTCATGGAGCTGAGTGGGAAACAGGCTGGGGGGCCTGTTCCCTGCTCAGCAACATGATCACAGAGCTGAGTGGGGAACAGGCTCTCCAGTCCCCACCCCTTGATCATGGAGCAGGGCTGGAAACTGTCCCAGTCAGGGGCAGGTCCCAAACCCATGCCCCAATCATGTGATTAAGTCACAGGGCTTAGAAAGAGCTGCCGGGGTGGGGTAGGCTGTAGCCCCCTGCCCCGATCCACTGGTGGGGCAGCTAGCAGCGAGCTGCCAGCTCAGGGGGAAGCCCAGGACAGAGTGCAATATCCCAGCCCCAGGCAGGAGAGAGGTGTCTGCTAGCCTAGTGCTCCCTACCAGCCCCTGGGCTAGCAACCAGGGGGAGGCTAGAGCTCCTCCTGGTGGCAGCAGGAGTCCATTGCATGGCCCCAGAAAGTGGGAAAAGTTTGCTGCCATTACCAGCAAATCTGCTCCTGCTTCCCTGCATGTGTGGACACCTGCCTGGGAGCATTTACTTGTAAGTAGTTTACTCATGAGTAAACTGCTCCTGGGTCTAATGCACACCCAGTGGTTGCATCTACTCGTGCACATTTACTGTGCAGTAACTGAAATTACTGCGTAGTATGGGCATGCACTACATATGCACACCCATGCTGCACAGTAAATATGACAACTTACACCAACTTCAATGTAAATTTGATACCTGCATAATGCAGGTATCAAATTTAGGCCCGATTAGTTACTGCACAATAACACATGTGTAGACACCTTACTGCGCAGTCCACACACAGTTAATGTGCTTTAGCGCCTGCATGTGTAGACACTGGCCTATTCCCACTTACTGCGCAGTAAATTTAAGCCAGTATAAATGCATGTGTAGACACTCCCAGTGAGTAGGAAGAGGGAAAAGGAAAGGAAGAGAATGTCTTCCAACTCAATGATGAACTTTTCATCAGACAGCAGCAGAAGATTTAAGAAAAGAAAAATGCATCTACCCTGACACTAGGATTCTATTCACCTAGCAACATTTTATTGCTAACAAGTCATAATAACTGTATTATAACTAACATTTACTGCTTATCATCTGCTGTCTAACTTAATGGAGTAATGCTTCTCAATGCTTCCATGGTCAAAATAAAAATATGCAATAAACTGAGTAATTTTTATTTTGAAAAAAACAGTTTTGATGCCTTGAAGAGAAAGTAAATGCAGCAATTGTACGAGACATTACATTCCTGTCACAGATGTTTCAACTCAAATTCCCCTCCCCTTGAAACTGAATTCTTCTCATTAAATGAATCATTCTATATGTAAACAATAACATCAAATACATACACGTATAACACGGCATTTAAGGTCAGAATGTGGCCTCTTGTTGCATAACTGTGAGTGCATATATACAAGACATTTACTGGGGAGACACCTAATTAGCTCCACAGCAAAGTCTCAGCACCTGCACGTGTAGTCCTATTAGGCCACTGTAAACTAATTAATTCTGCCATAGGTTAGTACTTGTAAACACAAGTACGAGCCTATGGTGGTGTTATTTAGTGCATAGCAATGTATGTGTAGATGTTGATGGGGCTGGCTGGGGCATGAGGGTGCTTGAGTGTGGGGGCTGCCTGCCGGCTAGCCCCGCACTATAGCACCCTCATGCCTCCTAGCCAGCCCTTCCACAGCACGTTGCGTCGGGCCAAAGCAGCCCTGGGTTGGCAGGCTGCCTCCTACCAGGCCCTTGCCAGCCCAGGCTGTTCCAAGCCAGCTCAATGTCCTGCAGTTTTGGGCGCACGTGTAGACATGGTGCTCAGGAGCAACCAACTCTGGAGCAGTACGTGTTGGAGTTTGTTGCATTAATTTCACATGGAGATGCACCAACTGTCCCTTTAGAAAATTCCACAGAACAAACTTTATTTTTGTGGCAAGATGGCCTCCAGAGTTATTTTACATCCAAGCTCTCACTGCCTATTTTTTTTTTGTCATTTCTGTACTGACAGAGCTCATATTATAAGAGCTCATATTTCTGTTAAAGTAAGAACTCTTTAAAAATTGTTTGACAGCTATATGTCAAACTGCTTTAATCCTATTTAGAAGGAAAATTGGTGCTATCATATCCATGACTACTACCAGACAAAAAAAGCTTTGAAGTTGTTTTCTTCTCTTCTGATGGATGGGTCCTCATGCTGAGATGTGAATAGCAATCAGTTTACCAAACTGAAGGAAGGGGCACTGGGTATTACTTATAATATATGTCCTTGAAGATTTAAACAGATATTGCCTCTTTATAACAACTGCAAATGAAATGTCTGCAGTACTGTCAAGCAACTGTAGATGAGAACTAGAAAGATGGCTTCTGGCTTTCTATTCTTAAAAATGTCAGGGCTTGCTGGAAGCCGAGGCTAAGCCACATGAGCTCAACTTTTCAAAATTGACACCCAGCTTTAGGGACCCAATTTTAGACTCCTCTGGCCTGAAGCATCAGGAGAGAATACTCCCGTTTATGTCAGCTGCTTTTCCTGAATCTGGACTGAGTAAAAACAGTTAGACCTCAGTGGGTTGACTTTTGTGCCTAAACTATTTACCTACAGGTGATTTCTCAGACAGAATGAGTGTCACTGGGGAAGAAGAAATATGGATCATGAATCTGATAAAATTTCCTTTTGCAAATGTTAAGCTACTTTGAAGTATCAAAACAGGAAGTCTTATAACATTCACCATTGCCCACAGAGTACAAGTTAGACTTAATTTAGCACTTCTAGCACTTAGATCTCAGGGTTTAAGACAGGGGTGGGCAATTATTTTGGGCGGAGGGCCGCTTAGTGAGTTTTGGCAAGCTGTCAAGGGCTTCATGGGTAACCCCGCCCCTTGACAGGTGCCCCGCCCCCTGGTCGCCATCTTGGGACTGGAAGTCCCACCCCTGACCTCTGACACTTGCCACTGGAAGTCCCTCCCCTTGCCCCTGGACAGCTCAAAAAAGGGCAAGCTCAAAAAAGAAAGGAATCAGGAGCAGTAGGACCCAGGGGAAGCCCTGCAGGGTCCCACGGCAGCAGGATCTGCTTGGTTCCACCCCCCATGTGGACCAGCCCCCCATGTGGACCAGCCCCCCATGTGGACCCAGCCTGGGCCCATGTGGCTGCACCGCACCAGAACATCAGGTAAGGGGGAAAGGGTGGGGGAATGGCAGGGAAGGAGCCCAGGGAAAAGCGGCCCCTCACCCACCCTGTGCCCGGTGCCCCATGCTGCAGCTGCTTGCAGCCCGCTTTGGGCTGCCTGTGCCTGCTCCAGACAGCCCCACGCAGGCTGTGAGCGGCTGCAGCAGGGAGCATGGGTCACAGGGGAGGGCCACTCCCCCCCCGCGCTCAGCTTTTCCCTGGGCTCCTTCCCTGCAAAGAGGAAAGCAGCCCCTCCCCTGCCCCGTGTCTGGAACTCCCTGCTACAGGCACTCGCAGCCCACACGGGGCTGACCAAAGCAGGCACAGGCAGCCCCAGGTGGGCTGCAAGCTGCTGCAGCACGGGGTGCCAGGCACAGGGTGGGCGAAGGGCCGCTTTTCCCCCACCGCGCTCAGCACCAACTTGTAACCCGGCCCCGCAGTCAGCTCCAGGCTCATCCGTCGGGGCTGCGTGCAGCAGCAACAGCTGCAGCCCCCCCACTTGCTGTGCTAGGCAGTGTTTGCCAGTGTCGCCTGTGGGCTGCCCAGTGCACGAGCTCCAGGTGGGCAGCAGCCAACGTGGCCCGGTGCAGCA
>NW_005842575.1:246281-264016 GCF_000455745.1 Alligator sinensis
TCCTCACTGTTAGCGGTTTCCACCCCATGGGGGCCTGCCTGTGCCGGTTCCAGACAGCCCTGTGCAGGCTGCGAGCACCTGCAGCAGGGAGCACCAGCCATAGGGCAGGTGAGGGGCCGCTTTTTCCCGCACTCAACACCAGCTTCTTTCCTGCTGGCGAGCAGGGGGTCGGGGTTGTGCGCTGTCCCTAGCCTGTACCGCGGGGCTGGGGGGCACTGGGTGTGAGCGGGCGGGGAGCCAGAGGGAGCACAGGGCCCGCACCGGTGTGCCAGGGCCAGTGCCAGCGGGGCCCAGAGCAGGGTGGCAGGAGCGCGGGGTCCCAGCTGGCAGGGGCTCTATGGAGCCAGGCCAGCTCCCCCCTCTCCCTGCTGGAAAAGCCCAGTCCAGCTCCACAGACCCCTGCCAGCCTGTGCCCTGCTTTGGGCCCCACTGGTGCTGGCCCTGGGACACTGGTCCCAAGATGGTGACCAGGGGGTGGGGCACCTGTCAAGGGGCAGGGGTACCCATGCAGCCCTCAACAGCCTGCCAAAACTGGGTACGCGGCCCTCCACTCAAAATAATTGCCCGCCCCTGCGTTAATACCTTTGCAAAGTAAGATACTATAACTGATGTAAGTTAAACCTCTAACTTGGTGGTGTTTTATATCCACCCATTTAGAAAGATATACATGACATCATTGCTCACATCTGGAACAGGGCCCTGTTGTGTTGCAAGCTCCACACACACAACAAAAAGACATCCCTGTCTCTAAGAGCTTGCAATGCAAACATATGAAAATAAACAATATGCTGATACAGCCCAGGGGGTTGCCCCAGCTAAAAGTGAGAAGAGCAGGTTATTGGTAAGGTGCAGAGCAGGGGACAATCAGATTATATCTATATTCTTCTAAACTAGATTCTCTATTTGAGTGTTTGAAATTATCTTGTTTATTCAAATTTTATTTAGAACCATAGAATCATAGAAAGTTGGGGTTGGAAGGGACCTCAGGACAGCATCTAGTTCAACCCCCTGCTCAAAGCACAACCATCCCCAACAAGATCATCCCAGCCAGGGCTTTGTCAAGCAGGGCCTTAAATACCTCCAAGGATGGAGATTCCACCACCTCTCTAGGAAACTTGTTCCAGGCGCTTTACCACCCTCCTAGTGAGAGAGTTTTTCCTAATATCCAAGCTAAACCTCCCTTTCTGCAACTTGAGACTGTCGCTCCTTGTTCTGTCATCTGCCACCACTGAGAACAGTTTAGCTCCATCATCATTTGAACCCCCTTCAGATAGTTGAAGGCTGGATTCTTTGTGGACCTCCTCCATGATAAACTGGAGACCTTACTGCTTTCACTAAAAGGCTCCCATCTGCTGTAGATATGATGGGCTGGAGTTGGCCTATTTTTCCTTCTATAGCGGCAAAGGCTATTAGTCTGTGAGGGAAAGCAAATTCCATGAGTTTTATCTATTCATCAACTGTAGATGGCAGGAAAAACCTGTGTTTTGATCAGAAGCCACTTTCAGGGAACTAACCATTCCCACAATTTTGAACCCGGTAAGTGGTGGAGGTAAGATTTTTGAAAGGGTTTCCTTTGGATTGGAAAAGCTTATCACCTACATGAGAGGATCAAAGAGTCAGCTTGGCAATACATTTATGTTCCTGCCTGGATTTCATGAAAAATCTTTTTGTCCTTTTCTATAACCAAAGCAGTATTTTATTTCTTGAAAGCTAAGTGACAAGAGCTTTCACCCTCGTATTACTTTGTGTGACAGGCTATGGGTTTTATTGCAATATTCCTGGGTTAACTGTGTTCATGTTATTGTAATCCTTCATGCTTCACTTTCCCCATAAAACTAGTATATGGGGAAGGAATGGGTTAAAGAGATAGCAAAGATCTGCCTACCTGTGAGGTTGAAAAGATGGTCCTATAGGTTGACCAATCAATAAGGGTGGGATGGCCCACATATGGGAAGGTGATTGAGATAAACATAACAATGGAAAGAGCAAGACTGAGAAGGAGAGTGTCTGCTTGGGAGAAGGGAGTTTGGAGTGAGAGACCAGCTTGGGAGCATTGTGGAGCCTGCGACACTGGAAGGGGACAGTACTCTGGGCTGCTTGGGCTGGACTGGGGATAGAGGAACTGCTTAACCCTTTGGAGGGGGGAGCAAAGAACCTCTGGCTTTTGCCCCAATAAATGCCTTTAGTAAAGAGACTGTATGCTTTGCTGCTTGGAACTTTGGGTTGCACTTGGTCTCCCCAAAAAAGGTAAAGTTCTTCACCTGGGAGAAGAACTGGATGCTAGTTGCTTAAGTCAGGGCCCCAGAGTACCAGGGAAGATGAGAAATTAAAATCCAGGGTCTCAGAGTGGGAAGGAACCAGGGCTTTCCCCTTGCTCTAGAAGCTAGGCCTGGGCTGACTTCGGGGGACTCTCTCCTGATAGAAACAGATGTGACCAAACTAAAGTAGATCAGCTGTGGCAGGATATATCCTGCCACTTCTGATCTGCTATATTGGGCAACACACTCATCACCTCTTGTCCTGCACCTGGCCCCCTGTCTGATACCAGACAAAGTGCAATGTGATCCCCTTGTCCAGGGATTTCCTAGGTCTCTGGCTGCTCTGCACCAAGTCCTGTGCTGCTCTGTCTCTCACGTGGAGGTGCCCAGGATTCTCTGAGTTCCCCGAGTCCCTCAATTCCCTGAGCCCCTGGTACCTGCAAGGTACCTGCAAGGGTTTTCCACACTTGTGGAGACATGCTTCTGGGGCACATCTGTCAGAGGGGAAAGATAGGCAGGTGCTCTTGCAGCCTGAGGGGACTTATCTTACCAGGGTGTGCAGGTACCCGGGGTGGCAGGAGAGTAAGAGTAGTTCCAGGCTGCCCACACTGTACCACCATCCATCAAATATACGTTGGCTGCAATAAAGCGGCACAATTTACTAGTACCTTTTGTCAAACCACTGATAGGGTACAAAAAAAGGGAGTGGCATCTATTTGCTCAGCATTTGTGACGCTATATAAATCGCTATGGAGGCACAACTGCAATGTTAGGCAATGTCTGTTTCTACCCTCAGAGTCTAGAAAAGGCCACAGGGATCCTGAGCAAGCACCCTCCGGAGGGCACTCTGTAAAAACTTGCCTTTCACATTTTATATTATTTTATGAAACTATTAGACCAGTAGAGTCCTGTGGTATAACAGCTCTTCCAGAAACACTACAGAAATTTCTCTATCTTTAGTTGCTAATTTAATGCAGTTGTAAAAGCTGTTATGCAAATGGCCAATAGGTATGTTTTCATATGCACACATGGCTGGATCTAGGATTTGAAAAGGGGGGGGGTGCAGATGGTGTGGTGCATTATCACATATAACACAATACATATTTTTCTCCAGGTAAAAATAAACTAGAAGTTTTACTAATATGCTAAGGGCCATGGGCTGTATTATTTAAAGATCAAAGCAAAAAACAAATATAACTTGATTGGAATGTGCATTAATTTGCTATAGCCTATATTATGTATAAAACCACAACAAACTAGGTACAAAATAAAAAATTTTGTTTCTTTAGTCCTGTTGTCGTTAGAATTAAATGTGTATCTCTGATTCATAAAACAAAATCAAGCCTTCTTGAACATTTTGATGGTGCATCTAATACTTCCCTGAAAGTTATGTCCATGCCTGAACTGATGTTCACCTGAGTTAATGTTTCCACACCTGGGTTGACGGTTTTAACTGGAGATAAAAGCAGCCTGCAGGGCTGTGTATTAGAAGCTACATTAAGAGAAGCAGCTAATAGAATTGCAGAAGAAAGAATTGCCTGATGAATGGAACATCAAGACCATTTAAAAAGGAGAGAGGACCATTAACACCTGTGGGATAAGAGGTCTAGAAGGAATCAGGTAGACTGCAATGAGCCCTGAACGCAAGTGACTCTCTCACTGCTGCCTAAATAGAAGTGCTAGTGCGACTGCCAGGCAGCTGGTTTTAAACGTTGGGTGGACCAGGAATCAAAGGGGAGTGCAACTGCATAATTGCAGGAATCAAAGTGGGGTGCAACCACATCCCCCCTCCCTCTGGATCTGCCCCTGTATCTATCCTACAATGCATGTGCGTGACTGCAGCACAAGCTTTCATCTATCTAGTACAGGCAACAACAGTGAAGAATGCAGCTGCACATGTTCAGAATGATCTATACAAGCCCAACTAAGACCTTACATATATTCTAGTTCATGCTGCAGTCCATGTCCCTGCATCCTTACTGATCTTACTGCTTGAGTTAGCTAGGTAACAATAAAGGTCTGACTGCAGTCTAGGTATGCCCTTGAATAGTGCAGATTAATGGAACTTGCAAAGATCCTTTACAGAGCAACTGATCTGTGGAGAGGAAACCAATATTCTTAAGTGCAAAACTGCTCAATTTTTTGAGAGGTTTCCTTTCTGCATTTTGGTCCTTGTCCATCCCACTGAAGCCAATGGCAAGACTTGCATAGATTGCAGCAGACCCATATGAGGCTCTATGGAAATAGTTTCCTGTCCAGAATCATAGAAGAATTTTCAATAGCAGCAAGCCTCTGATAAATCCATTTTTAGAGCAAGTAATTTTACATAGCTTTTGATTTTGCAGCATTTTTTGGAACAGTAACATTCTGTTTAGAACCATTCAGCTGGTTTTCACCAAGCAGGTGAAAAACAGGATGAAGAGAAAAGTAATTATGTCATCAAAGTATAAAAAAAGATTTTCTTAAACTCCAGATAGAGGTATAACAGGTACATGAATTCTTTAGAATGTATGATCAAATTACTCAAATATTCACATTATTCATATGACAAGGCTCTGGATTTGTATTGTGCCTCACAGCAGAATCTTTAAGATATTCTGCACTTACGTTATTATAAATTTTATTTGGGCATATGGGGGAAAGACCCAGGTGATTGTGCCACAGTCACTTGTTACAAGTGAAAGGCAGCATGTCATTTCATGTAGCCTGAGGAAAAACAGTGAGCCTTCGTGTTCTACAAAGGCAGATATTTAAAACTGAATATATATCAGTCTAATGTTGTTCCCATTTGAACATCGTATCAGTAGTGTAACAGGACGGGAGGGAGGGAGTGTGATGACCAAGGCAGCAGCTCCAGGCAACACCTTTGTTGGGGGGGGGGGATGAGGGAGGCACACAAATATCATGCTACCTTGATCAGTACTATGGCATACTCTGTGCATCGCAGCTGCCCCAGGCATGACACTGCCCAGCTACACTTCTGCACCACACACTTTGTTAAGGATGTTTTTGACTCCAAATGCTGTACGTTTTATCCTCACGTCTGTGAAAAAGCCCAAGAAATGATGATTATCTTTTGAAAGAAGCTGTTTAGCAGAGGAAAACTAAAACCAGTGGGTTGAAAAACTTTTGGCTGGTGCCTGAGGCTATACCATATTTATTCAGGGTTATTCATTCATTCACTTATTCATTTTCCCCCAAAATAAGACCTTCAAAATTATGGAGCGTATCTTATGCAGGGAAGCTGATTTTTCTTTGACAAAATAGAATAGAGGGACAAGAGTCAAAGAGATGTTGCAACTCATGGCAGCCAGAATGGCTACCACTTCTCTGTGGCCCTGAAAGCAGAAGGGGAAGAACCCAGTGCTAACCCTCTCATAGCCTGAGCACTTTGTGCTGGTTCAGAGCAAGTGAGCTGTTGCATGCTGTCTGCAGCATCTTGATGAAGTTTGTGGTGTGGAAACAACACTTTACTGTAAATAGTTCTTTATATAAGATCCTGTAATAATGAAGTCATAGTCTTGGAACATCCTTTGCAAGGGTTTGGAGCCTAGCCTTGTTGCTGACTTACCCCGCCAGGAATTTTCTGATGCCTCACCCAGAATGTCTCCTGGGATGCCACCTTTACCGGACACACAAGGTTTCCAGGAGGACTTACTCTATGTCACACAGGTGATCATGACTCCAAAAAAAATCTCCTTTTCTCCATTCTTCCAAAAACAACGTGTGTTCTATTTAGGGGTGTAGGCATGTAAGAAAATAAAGTATTTTCCCTCTGGCCAGCCTTAAAAAGCACAGGGTTTCAGATTCATAGCTGACTCAGATAAATTCTTCATCCAAGAACTTCATCAATTGCAGATAGTAAAAAAGGCATTTCTGGCCAGCAAAGCTTGGCAGCATTCCAGGAGAAAAATGAGATCTGGAGGCAGGGCAGGATTAACACACCGGCAAACTAGGCACATGTCTAGGCCCCTATGTGAAGAAGGGGCCCAGTTGTGCTTATTTTACATATTATAATTATTGAGTGAAAAAGAGTAATAGAAAAATGTCATATTCAGCTAGGGGCCCATGAGTTTGTCTGCGCAGGGCCCACTAAAAGGTTAATCCGACCCTGTCTGAAGGTACCGCTAAACTAGGAACCAGTGACAAAAGGTGGCCTCAGTTCTAGGTGTCACAACCCAAAGTTGTGGTTTTTTGTTTGTGTGCGCTTCGGCACCGCTAAATTATGTTCCCGCTAAATTGCAGCTCCTTTGCACGGTGGAGTTTTTTGCTACAATAAGGGAACCCGCATGCAAAAGAGTATTTCCCGCCAGTTTGTAGCCTTCTTTGCATGGTGCATTTCTTTTGCATCTAGGAGATGCACGGTGCAAAGGAGTTCCTGCCATTTGTATTAAGATTCGAGCCATATTATTGGTTCACGTTAAATGAGCTTGGGTGGTTTCCGCCCAAGTTGGAGGGAGAAAGAGAAAGCAATTGGAGTTCGGGAGAAAGAGCGTGAAGATCTCTAAGCGCTGCTGATTCCTTCGAACCCAGCTTTTCCCGTAAGAAGGCAATAGAGGGCCAATTACTGAACCGAACCCGCGGAGCCTTAACAACTCCGGGGGCCCGATTACCGAACGGCCTCTAGCCTCTCCCCGTCACCGAGCACAATCCTAGACATATCCCTTCCTATACAAGAAACTACCGAACCCGCGGAGCTTCAACAACTCCGGGGCCAATTACCGAACCGGACCCATGGAGCCTAGCAAACTTCGTGTGAGTCTATTCAGCTGGAACAACTGACATAGTTGTTCAGACGACCGAACTACCTCAGAGCACAAGATCCACGGAGCCTAGCAAACTTTGTGAGAGAGCTTGTCGTAGTCCTCAAATGGGGATTTAAGCGGAGCTGAACCTGGAAACTGTCCAGCCTACACCACGACCATCTTTGGTGTAAGTAAACAATCTTTTGATCAACCATTACGCGTCCGTGACTAATTCCAGATCCCTCCGGTCTCTCTCTGACCCCACGTGCCCGGGCTGCTGGCCACAGTCCGCGTGCGCAAAGACGGGTCCGCATACCACTCCCGGCCCACTCATGGCGACATGGATGGGTTCAGGAGGCGGCCCGCACATTAGGAACAATCACTATTCCTTTCAGTAGCACAGACTTTCCCTAACTTCCATCAAACTTAAACAGATTAAGTCTCAGACAACATATTTTTGTTTAAAGTAGTGGAAAACAAAGGCACTGCCCTATCCAAGTCCAAAGATAAGAGAAAGAGTCACATCATCCATGTATTGATGGAAGTGCAACTCCAGCAGTTGGCTTTCGCACCCCCCCAAAGAAAGCACCCTCATCTTTGGGCTATTGAACCTTGCTCCCTCTTGCTCCCAGTCCTTCTGTCCACATTGCATTTGTTTTTTGCACAGTGACCCAGCTTTAGTAGGAGAACTAGAAAATGAACATTACATAACGACAAGTCTTCACATTGATTCCTATCCTGTCCAGTGAATACTTATCCTCAGTTCTAGACATCATTATATGTCATTATTTTGTTCATACTCCATGCATTTCCAATCTACAGTGATGGTTTTGTTCAATAAATTATCTTTTCAATTAAGATTTCAGCACTCACTATTGAATGTGGTACTAAAATTTACATGCACTGCATGAATATATCCTTTATGTTAATCAATTTGTGTAATTCTTAGGAAAACAATAATCAGATCTGTATGGTATGATCTATTTTTAGAATCACATTCTGCCTATTGTTCCAATAGTCTCTCTGCCTATTCAGTATTGTTATTAATACTTGCCCAACTAACATATTTACCTGAATAGAGGATGACTCTGAATTTAAGGTGACCTCCTAATAACAAGATTCTATACATGGAAAATGTATATATTTGTTAAAATGTCAATGTATAGAATCTAATTATTGGAGGGTCATCTTTAATTCCCTCCCTCCCATCGCTGTGGGGGGGGGAGCAGACAGTGTGTGGGGGGAGTCAGCTTGTTCCCTGCTTGTGCCTGCCCTTGGCCACCTCTTCCCCTGCCCACTGCAGCCCCTGGTACCCATTTTCCCTTTTGCTCCTTCTCTTGCCCACCCCAACCCGTGCTCCTCACTTCCCACCCCAGGTACTCATTTGTAAGACAAGGGACCTCCCCGCCATGTTAAAAGGGGAAAAACCTCATATTAGACACAAGTGACTATGGTAGTTTAGTAGGAATAAAAGTTAGCCTTCCCAGACCAAAACTATCAGGATCATTCCTCCCTCCCTTTTTGAATATCAGTATTAACATTTCTTAACTGCAAAGTTTTCTCGTACTCTTCTAAATGTGATTTCTCAAAGATAGCTGTCAGTGATTCAGCAAATTCAGTGGCTAATTTACTTTGTCCTCATGTTTTTATCATCTGGACAGACCAATTTGAACATCGGAATTTTTCAATATTTTTTTACTCATCTTTTATCAGTAGTTAAGATTTTCTGAGTCCCCTGACCTTTCTTAATGAAGGGCCTCCCCTAATTTTTGCCTTGGTCAATAGCCATACATTTGCTTATGTGCCAGTATGTCTCCTGCTGACAGAAATTCAAGTTCAGTTACATTAACTATGGACCAGATCCAGCTCCTACTGCAATCAACAGGAAGACTCCTATTGATTTCACTAAGAGTTAGGCTAGTTCAAAGTCAGAGACGATTTATGTGGCTCTTGCAGTCATTTGACATGAAAAGCTTCCCTTGAAAGTGAGTGCAGAATACAGTCCTCATGACTGAGTCCTTATTAGATATTTCTTCCGAAAACCCCAAAGAACTGTGCAAACTCAATGAACTTTGCTCACTTTGACTTTAACATTCCCCCATACAGATCTCTGGAGGGTGTGGTGGGGCAAGGGTGATGCCATGCTAAGCCTATTGTAAACATGGATGATGGGAGCACTTCCGTGTATGTGCCTAAGAGGGCATGATCTGACCCAATAATTTTTCATTTATCTTTTAAAAACTGGTTTTAAATTTCCTGTGTTCAGACGTTGCTCTTACTTGTTATGCAGTTCCACTGAAATAACTGAAATCAGCTGAGAAATACAACACAAAAATAATGCACTATAAGATCTGGCAACAGATCTCAACTGCTGTTCTGAGATACAGATGACTGAGACCTTATCTGACACCTCAGAAGTGCAGAGCAAAGACACCATAAAATGTAAAAGCCTAAGTGTCTCATCACTGTTATGGGATGGAGCTGGTACAGAAAATAAGGAAAATTGGCTAGTGCATGCACTGGGTGTTATAGGCACAGATGAACATCACTGACAACCAATCAGAACGGTTCAAATGTGTCTAAGGTTCTAAAGTAATTTAATCATAAAAAATTACTCCAGTGTGCCATGATTTGCAAAATGTATTTACATAAAATAAATGAATGTTAAACAAGCAAAATGCTGAATGCTGCCAACAGAACTGCATGGGTTAATAGGTGGTTTTTAAGAAAGCCTTTCCAAACAAAGCCTTCAGAGGTCACTGAACTATTTTATGGATCAGTTGGTAAAAATGTTTTGCCAAATGAATGTAAGGAAGTTTAAAGCTGTCGGCTTTCGCCTACCGTACCAAGATCAGTCTTAAGATCTGTTGGCAGACTTAACTTTCTTGATCCTTTAACTGAAACAACAGAAAAAGGAGAAAGGCAGTTGTTAATAATTATGAAAGAAAAGGGAGCGAGGGAGAACAACATGCCATCTTTTGCGTAAAATGTTGCACGTCTGCACACACATTTTGTATCAAAGTACAGAGGCAGAAATATTGTTTAAATATTTTTGCATACCATCATTCAGCAAAATAAATTAATTGGAATCAAGAATCACTGGGAAAAAAAACATTGTTCCAGATGTAAAGAAGTGAATGCTGATTTACATAGTCTTTGGTGTGAGCAGTAATATCTTACCTCATTATGACAGGAATAATAAAAAAGTAAATGAAATTATGGCAAATGTTGAGAGGGCTGGTGATTCAGCAGACTAAGTATTTAAATGCCTGTAAGTGAATTCAATGGGAGGATGTTGCGGAATCAATGGGTTCTGATGACATCCTACCTTCAGACATCATTTGAAAAGGACAAGGCATATTTTACATGGCATGGAAGTAGAACACATTATTGTACATTGTATGGATGGGAACACAGGTTAAATAGAAATGAAATCCAACAGTTTTAGCGTGAAGTGTAATATTATCTAGACACTGACATACTACACTGAGTTCAGTCCATTTCCTGAAAATTTAAGATTACCTGTATTTTAATAAGTCATTACCTTAAAACTGTTCTGCTTAAGCCACAAAACAAGGATTTTACTTCTGTTTGGAAACTTTTCTTTCAAGGTTTCTTACATGTGAAAATTTCAAGTAATAAGCACTGCAGAGGAATTGAAATGCAGCTACATGTTAGCCACTACATGTAGCTAAATGTCTTATCAAAGGATTTTGAAATAGGACAAAATGTCTGAAGAGGTCATTAATTAAGTACTTAGAAGGTTATGTATCCAAAGCTTTCATTTTGATCTCCTTATTCATTTTTGGTTTTAGAAATGTACGTCACATTGGTTTCTATGTTCAAATCAGACCTACGTTGTCTATTACTAAAAATAAACAATTGAATATTAATTGGCTAATTGCTTCATTATTTTACGTGAAGCCCTTTCCTGCAGTCCTGTTTCAAGTCCATGTGAATTTTTACAAAGAATTTTTTCAAGAAGGGCTCAGAAGATATGATATGCTGTTACTTCCTTTAGCTAATGCAATACTGTATCCAAATTCACTGATGTGACTACTAGGACTACTTGATTAATTGAGTCTGCTGGAGTGTACTAATTAGCATGCTCCAAACAGCCTCCGCATCTTGTGCATCAGCATCCCTGTGCTTCAAAATGGCAGTGGGGAAAGGTTGTTCAATGAACTTTCATTAAAGTGCCCCCACTGCCATTTTGAAGCATGGGGACACCGATACACGAGACGCTGTGGGTTCTTTAATTAGAGAGACTCTTGGAATTGTTTTAATTAAAGTGCTCCCAGTTAACCCCTGGAGCATGTTTAAAAATGTCCAAGCTCTTTAGCTAATGAGCATTAAACTAGGCTAATGCGCCTTTTTCTAGTGCCTCATAAATGGACATAGTAGATTAAATGTACATTACATAAAGCGCATTAATGAGCATGTAGATGAGCCCACTCAGGCTCAACTCTTACTCTCGTCATCTGGTCATAAAAGTTAGATTCTGAGGAATTTTCATATCTGGGGACAAGTGGTGGCTGCACACCACACACCATGTCATGTTACCAGCTATCCAGTCA
Organism: Alligator sinensis; assembly: GCF_000455745.1. Classification (NCBI taxonomy): domain Eukaryota; kingdom Metazoa; phylum Chordata; order Crocodylia; family Alligatoridae; genus Alligator; species Alligator sinensis. The sequence continues at coordinate 257,862 of NW_005842575.1, forward strand.
GCCTCCTAGACTCAATGCACTTATACAGTCTCTCACCACAGGCATCCATTGATCAAATATCAATAAGTCTAGTTAGCTTGGTACACTGCACCCCAGAAACAAAGCAGGCAGTAAGTCACAGCAGCACAAGCAGGTCATAAAGTAGAGTAAGAATATTCCCTGTGCACATATCCTTCAGCCTGGAGGGAGAATAAGTTAAGCAATTTTAAAGGGGATGTTAATTCTGAAAAAAGCTATCCAGCTGACCAGATATCTGTGCATCTGCTCTCTTTCTCCCCTTCCTGAGCCTCTTCCTTTTCTTCCTTACCTCATGCCATGATTTAGCTCTCTGACCTTCTTTCTACCTTTCCTTTCATGTACCATCTCCATCCATCTCCAAATAAGAGTTCCCTCATATGCAAGGGGTGTTAAGAATATATCTATCCTGCTCCATTTAATGCCATCACAGTGCCCAACAGAATTCAAAGATCAATGTACAGATACTTTGATGTGTTCCTTTGTTAGCAGCCACTTCTTTTGTGCAGAACTCATACAAGAAAGTGTCTAAGTGAGTCAACCACTGTAAATTTGAAAAATGGAAAAGAATATCAGACTGGAGATCAAGTATCTCCATAAGAAAGGCTTCACTCCAAAGGAAATCCATTGGCTTGTGGGGGCAACACTGAAGGATGCTGCTCCTTCAAATCCAAGTGTCTAGTTTTGGCATTTAAGTAGGAGAGAATCACCAATGACGATGAGCCAAGACTGGCACACCCCAGAGAAGCGACCACACCAAAATAAATTGATGCAGTCCACACCATGATGATAAATGAATGACAGAGGGTGCACAGACAGACTGTGGGTGAGACAGTGAGCCTCAGAACTGTGTTAGTGCATGCCATACCCAGTGAAACCATCCCAATGGATTTAGGAAAAAAGTGTCAGCAAGATGGGAGCCCAGAACGTTGAATGCTAGTTCAAAGACAGCACAACTTAACATTTCCATGGAACATTTAGGATGTAGTACAACAGCAGATGTAGACTGCTGCACCTAGGGCGCAAAAGTATCCCGCACGCCTGCTGGCTAGGAAATGACCCTCTCAGCAGCACAGAAGTGGAAAGTGATCTTGAACTCCAAGTGGACTCCAATATGAACATGACTTGTCAGTGTGATGAAATCATCAGCAAAGCTAACCGCACTTCATCATGCATCAGCAGATGCATGACAAATAGAACCAAGGAAGTGATGCTTCCCCTCTATGCGGCATTGGCATCAACCCCCTGCTATTCATCCAAAAAGCTTGGGCACCAGCCTCATTAAGAAATAACTGTGGCAGTATCTTCTAATGAAACAACTACACCAAGCATCTCCTTTTCCTTCAAGAATTCTCAAATCCCAGATTGTACAAAATAGCATTTAAAATGTGTGTTCATTTGAGATATAAAGCAACGTATCCAATCATTCTAATGAAGAAACAACTCCCTCTAGCATATGATATGGTTCAGTTATTTAGAATGTCTTATTTTACAGTAAAGTCTTATGTCACATTTTTAAAAGCAGGAATGGTTTCCTCCATAGCTTTTATTTCTAATGCTCTAATTTGAAAACTGAGGAAAAGTGTTATAAAACCTGTCTTATTGAAAATGTTATCACTATAAAGAATTATTTCTTCTCATAGTTCAGATGGTTTGATTTTTTACACTGAAGTCTTAAAGTCTCTTGTATCAACTCAAAAGATTTCTTAAATCAGTTTATTGTTTTGGGGATTACAGGCAATCCTGAACACCAAATCAAGTCTCACAGCAATATCTTTGCTTGATTAGTGGTTGAAGGAGCTTGGTATCTACAAGTTCCTTTAAAAAAATGACTCATGTCTTTGCCATTATATGCACTCTTAGAGGGAGAAGGGAAAAATAGCAACTATCTAAAAGCCTCTGTCCTGCCCTGTGGTGAGGGAAGTAAGCACTAAGCAGCACCCCTGGTACCAGCTCCTTTAGTCTTGGGGAAAAAGTAAAAACCAACCATGGTAAATTTTCTGCTTCAAACTAGCGGAAGGTTTCAGAGAGAAGCTGACCTTTGTACTCCAGAGGATAACTTATTTTCAAATGCTTCAGAGCCTGTAAGACCTGGATACATGGGCTATGAATGGCCATTATGAAGGTGGCTATTACATAGGGTTCAGTACTTTTCCTGTACATATCCCATTTCTTTCCTGGTTGTGGTGACAGAGTTGTTAAAACATCTTGTTATGGCTCCAGAGGTGTCCATTCAAGCTTCAGTCCAAACTTGAACCAAAGGCAGCCCACCATAACCCAGCTGTAAATAAGTCATTCAGGTTCTGGAGCCAAAGGTGACCAGGCGTGATATTAGTGATTTTACTTCCCCCTATGCCTTTACTGGGCTAGGCTTGGGCAGGCCTCTGACCTCACTGTTTGATTTGTGTATTACAGGTGCCATGTCCGAAGTAATAGGATGACATGGCCAGCGTGTGTGGAACATAGATGTACTGAGACTTAATTTTAGCACCGAGTAGACTTACAACCACAAACCAAAGCACAGAGGAAAAGAAAGGGAAAGAAAACTGATTGATTTCAAGCTTTCAAGGGATTAAAACTATGAGTAATGAAATGACCCTTTTAAGATTTAAAATCTTTTTGAAAACACAGTAATGATGACAGCTACTTAGCCTATTTTTAATATCCATACCATTTATCTTACTCTATACTTTGTTATATATTAAATACCAAGAGATCAGGAGTAGGTTAACTATATTTATCTTGCTAAGAAATGAGTATCTGAAAAGAAATCTTGCTAGAAGTACCTAATAATGGAGTGAAATGTAAAAGTTCAAGAGGTGAGAGGCATTTCCCCTTTTTCTTTGTTTGTTTTACCATACTGCTTAGAACCGGCAACTGAGACTATGACCACTGTGCCCAACACCATACAAACATATGAAGAGGACCTGGCAAGAGATTGTACAACCTAAACAGACAAGAGGCACAAACTTTGGGAGGGAAAACAGAGGCACAGAGATGAAATGACTATCCTAAGAAGAGCAGCTGGTCTCTGCCAGAGCCAGAGGTACAGCCTGGTGTTTTGACTCCCAGTCACATGTTCTATCCACTAGCCAAGCAGCTTCCCATTAATCATCCAGTTAAATCATCTAGGTAGCAGGGCTGTGAAAAGCTTCAGTCCCTGATTCTATTGGGCGGAGATTCGGACCGATTTGTAACCATTCGGAAAGATTCAGAAAGATTTTGAGATTTGGACATAGACACAGCTTTAAATGTTTTTTCTACACACCTCAAGGTACCAGGCATGGCTTGTGAATTCTGCAATGGTGGGGCAGATGGAGGGTCCCACGGGAGTGCAGAGGGGATCCCAAATTGACTCGTACAAACACTCATGAATTTGATATCAGAACCTCTCTCTGTCTTTAATTTTTTGGAGGCATAGGCTTCTAAGAAAAGAAGAGTTTCAGGAAGTGATAAAATACTGCTAGTTTGTAAACTTTGTCTATATGAACTCAGACTTCCTTAAAAAAATAATTTGACTCTGCTAAAATATTTGATTCCAGGAGAAGTCCTTACATAAAACAAATCATTTCTGCAAAAAACTTTAAAGGCAGTTTGGTGAAAAGGTTTAAAAACACACATTCTAGTGATTCCAGCAGGCTTAGTTACAACCCTAAATATGGGCTCACTAATGCAGCTCTAGCAGTGTTTTGAATCTTGTTAAGAAACCTGCTGTCACCTGATTTCCAGTCAAATTCTGCAGATCTAAAAGGAATTGATAATTCACACAGATCTGGGGTAAGATTCTGAACATGTGCAATTACTATAATCTCTGAGTCTAGTAAATTTTCCTTTTAAATACTTAAAAATTAAATAGCTTTAAAACCAATTAAATAAATACATATAGTCATGTCTAGTGATGCAAACAACAACACAGTTTCAAAATACGTTATATTCTATATTTTCACACATACATTTTTAAATATTTTGTTTGATTTACTTAGTCTCCGCCAGAAGAGGTTTATTTTCAATCTCTGCCAAATCCCTTCAGTCATTTTATAATTATGGCAGAGTAAAAAGGAACACCCTACTTACTGATAAAATGTTTTTAAAATGTTCTTTTTTGAACAGTTGGAAGCTTGAAAGCTGCAGCTTGTAATCAGCTTGGTCCCATCTGATTAAACCAAGGGATTAAATCAAGTTAGTAGTATCTGAAAACTGTAATAGACTTAAAAGCAGTAGATTTTTTTTATTGAGGAGCTGAGCCAAAACCCACTGAGGGCTACAGGAATCTTTTCATGGTCTTCAGTGAGCTTTATTTTCTTAAGCAAGTTTTAAATCTGGGCCTGAACTGTAAGGTAACCCTTTAATGACAGAATATGCAAGCTTTCATTAAGAAAAAAAAAGTCTTATGCTTGTGAACCTAACCAGACTGTGAACACATTAAACATTTACTTTGTAGACTCAGAGATATGCGAAGTATCCCTTTTATCTCAAAGGAAAAGTAGAAGGCAGGGCAAGGTGGCACCCTTGGGGGTATATACACATGGTGTGGGGTGGAATGAGGGGGAAGTTTTAATTAGAGTGGCTCCTGGACAGCCACTCTAATTAAAATGCCACAGCATCACATGTATTCAGTGCCTTGTGTTTCAAAAAGGCCACAATGAATCGAGTCTGCACTGATGCTTTCTAATCAGAACTCGTCAAAGCACATGTATACCCTTAGAGACTAACTCATTCAGAAATGCATAAGCTTTCATAGGAAACTACCTATTTTATCAGATGATAGAAAGTCAACCCAAAAGCCAAGTGAAAAGACTTACGGGACTAGATCTATTTTTGTTTGTTGAGCTCAGAGTATGCTCTTAAAGGCATCGGTGGTTACTGTAACTGTGTGCATAAATGGCCAAATAAACAAAGAACAAACTAATTTCTTCTACAAGTTCCTGAAACAATGAAGTATGGTTAAAGCAACAACAAGTTTACTAAGTATGACACTGATTATCTGACCCCAGTTCTTGTGTGGAGTCCCAGCTAGTTTAACAGAGCTAAAGAAGTCTCTCTATGGCCTCATAGTTCCTGGCCTTTCTTTGTAGAGTTATATAGAACTTACCGATCACACTGCAGGGGAAGGTAGTGTGTGGCCATGACTTTTAAATCCCAAATCACAAATGATAGGTACAATCATGGTTTGGCTTTCTTCATTTAAAGAATGAATCTGGGTCTGAATTAAAATAAGGCGTCTTACTGGTGCACATAAATATCACATGAAATCAACATTTTTCAGATTGTCTGAGATTTTTAAACAGGGGATGAACTGCCTTAAAGTCAGTGTTTGTCATGCCATACATCGCTATTCTGATGAAACATACATTACCAGGAATCCCAGTTTTCTCTGATAAAAAAAAAATCCCCATGTTTTTGGATAGAAAAAAGTAACCCAAACCCCACATTTTTCCCTGATTAAAATGCTGCCCCACTCTGTGTGTGTGTGTGTGTGTGTGTGTGTGTGTGTGTGTGTGTGTGTGTGTGTGTGTGTGTGTGTGTGAGATAAAATTTTTTATGATTTTTTTTTTTTACTCAGAGAAAACCAGGATCCCTGCACATTACAAAAAGAAACGTTTGAATTCTGCAATTTTTACTAATTTGTTTTTCTATTAAAGTAAGATTTTTTTGTGCAAGCTGATACAACCTAGGTATTCATATACAAACGGAATCTTCTGTACTGTTTTTTTTAAGTTTATTTCCTATATCATGAAAGCACCATTGTAGTATTTACACGCTAACCTATTAAAGGGTGCGTACTAGTTATCAGAAATATTCTCCCTTTCCTGCCAAATGCTCTCAAAGTATGGGCTTTAAATTTTCCTTTTGCTAGACAGTAAGGTAACATCCTGGTTGTCTAAGTGGCCATTTCTGGCTGTCTACAGGGCATTTTGGCACTCCCATGTCCAGAGGTATTCTATTTCTGAATGCATAGCCCTGTGCACATGGACAACTGTGCACAACTACATACACGTGCAGATTGAGTGAGGCCACGGCACCTACATGTGCGCTCTGTGGATGTGTAGTGGACTTAGACACCTGAAAATGGAGTTGGCTAAAATTTCTGAATACGAGACCTAGTCTCTGGAACAGGAAAAAGCCACGTTTGTGCATCT